>NC_091117.1:204262687-204490187 GCF_040183065.1 Periplaneta americana | reverse complement strand
CTGCGCTCCTAGCGCCCACCAGATGGCAATATAGGCGACAAGCGTCGTTGGCTCTGTGGGTAATAATAATTACGATCGCTATCATAACCACATTCTTCTTCTTTTAATTAATATTCTGTTAACAATAAGTTCGGTTAGATTTGTGATGTGTATGATCGCTGCAGTACGTGCAAGACCTACAACATTTGAACTTAGTTGCATACCACGCAACGGGAGGGATTTCTTTAAGTCCATATCACCTTATATTCTAATTTTATAATAATCTGCGTGAATATTGTGGATTGATCTTATTCTGTTTCGGGAATTGATTTTATGATCATTATATACAATTCATTAAAGCGTTTAATAATAACAGTAACATCTATTGTTTAGTCAACTGTCCGAAGACAGATTTGAACCTCATAAGTGACGCCAATGAAGTATCACTCATGAGGCAACTAAGTCATGAGATAATGAGGTACGATGACCAGTTTCTTTCCCCTTCCATTGTATACATTGATCAATTAAATTCTTTAACTTTGTCTAAAACCTGTTACGTGTTAAAGATGTAATCAATACACGATCTTTTTTATGTATATAATATATTGGTAAATTAAATTCATATACTTTCTCTAAACTCTAGTAGATGTTGAAGCTGTAATCAGTACACGATTTTTTACTGAATATATATATATATATATATATATATATATATATATTGGTAAATTAAATTCATGTACTCTCTCTAAACTCTATTAGATGTTGGAGCTGTAATCAATACACGATCTTTTTACTGAATCTACATATTGGTCAATTAAATTCTTGTACTTTCTCTAAAACCTGTTACACGTTAAAGATATAATCAATTGGTATACCATCTTTTTTACTGAATCTATACATTGGTAAATTAAATTCTTGTACTTTCTCTAAAATCAGTTACATGTTGAAGATTTAATCAATATACGATCTTTTTTACTCAATCTGTACATTGGTAAATTAAATTCTTGTAGTTTCTCTAAAATCTGTTACATGTTGAAGATGTGAACAATACACGATCTTTTTTTACTGAATCTGTATATTGGTAAATGAAATTCTTGTGCTTTCTCTAAAATATATTACAGATGGAAGATATGAACAGTACATGATCTTTTTAACTGAATCTGTATATTGGTAATTTAAATTGTTGTACTTTCCCTAAAATCTGTTACATGTTGAAGATGTAATGAATATACGATCTTTTTTTTTTCTCAATCTATAGATTGGTAAATTAAATTCTTGTACTTTCTCTAAAATATATTACAGGTGGAAGATATGAACAATACATTATATTTTTTACTAAATCTATATAATGGTAATTTAAATTTTTGTACTTTCTCTAACATAGTTACATGTTGAAGATGTAATCAATACACGATCTTTTTTACTGAATGTAGGCCTATATATTGGTAAATTAAATTCTTGTACTTTTTCTAAAATTTGTTACATTTTGAAGATCTAATCAATATATAATCTTCATTACTGAATCAATTCTTGTACTTTTCCAAAATCTGTCAAATGTGGAAGATATGAATAATACACGATCTTTTTTATTGAATCTATATATTGGTAAATTAAATTCTTGTAGTTTCTCTAAAATCTGTTGCATGTTGAAAATGTAATCAAAAGACGATCTTTTTACTGAATCTATGTGTTAGTAAATTAAATTTTTGTAGTTTCTCTAAAATCTATTACACGTTGAAGGTGTAATGAATAGATGATCTCTTTGATGGAATCAATTCCCTTGGTCTAATATTAAAGTGTCAGTAACATCTTCATTCTGCTGTTAGGAATAATTGTTTAACATAGGCCTATTATATAACAGTGCTTGAACAGCCTGATTCTTCAGTAATTTGAGGCTGCTTGCAATCTTTATTAAATCCCTGTGAGAAATATTTTTCTTTCGCCTTAGTCAATTCGGAGAAAAAATTAATATGAAAAACAATGGACCAATAATGAAAGTAACAGTAAAACAAAAAAAATGAAAGGCAAAATAATGAATAAGTGTAATAATAGTAATATGCGTTACAAGAGCGGTATGTTGAAGTTTTCATGTTCGAGGAAAAGTTTGAAAAAGCGAAACGTACATTATTTTGTGCGAAGATCGTTTATTACATACCTGAAA
Source organism: Periplaneta americana (assembly GCF_040183065.1). Classification (NCBI taxonomy): domain Eukaryota; kingdom Metazoa; phylum Arthropoda; class Insecta; order Blattodea; family Blattidae; genus Periplaneta; species Periplaneta americana. Next base: position 204,488,047 of record NC_091117.1, on the reverse strand, counting down.
GAGGAATTTCTAATTAGTTGCAATGAAATTTCCGTCTTGTTTTCTGTTCAATGACGGCAAATTTGCAAAAAAAAATATCTCTCTTCAACATTGTTGCTTTAAAATGTTTTCTGTGTTTACTATACTCCAGCAGACCGTGATATACGTCTGTCTTTTTTTCCCCCAGTCTATGATGAGTCTGGAATCTTGTTGATTTTTTCACGGCTTCCTTAATGTTACTTGCATCACGAATGCAGTAACTTTAGTGGAGTTGTAGAGTTTACTTAATTTTTGCAAATATTTAAAAACAATAATTAAGAGTGCAATTTAGGTGAAATTGCAGTGGTTAAGTTTCCAATTTATAATTATTACTATATTGAACGTCTCTAAAAATAATATGTTAAAAGCCTAAAGCAGTAAAATGAATATGTCACTTAAGCGGTAAGAAGAGGGAAATTGTTATGTGTGTTAGGTTGGGAATACTGAATGTGGAATTTTAGACTTTCCGCGGATTGGTTTTGTGCGGAAACCAAGCAAATACGCACAATCTCCTCTTCCACTGATTGTAATATGAAAAAAAAAAAAAAAAAAAAAAAAGAAGCCAGCGGCGCGACATGATCTAGCGGTAATGAGAGAGACTCATGTTGTGAGGCTACGCTCGGGTGTCAGTTCGAATCCCTCTTGGAATGATTACGTAATGATTTTTTTCGAGGCTTTCTCATATAAGACCAATTTCACGTATTCCATGGCAAATCCTTGATAGAGTTGAGCTTAAACGATATTTTCAAGTATCTGTGACAACTGTGACTGTGACAATTAAATATCTGTGACTTTTATCTGTGATTTTGTCACACCGATATTTTATATCGCTAAGTAAGCACAATATGCATGAATTATACCGATATTTTGTCACACCGATAAAAATTAACAGGAAATATTGAAGAGCAGTGCAATGTGAATACGATTTCTCTATACACGCCACACTTCAGTGGTTTATATGGGAAAATCCAACAAATAAATTATGTACATGTACCATTAACAAATAAATACTAATCTAACTGAACAGTAACATGTAAAAAGTTAACCTTATATACCAAGAGGTTATATCGTAGTTGATTGTAGATATGGAATCAGTTGATAATTTTTAATGTAGTTGGGTACGGAGAAATTGAGGTTATGTGATTATCCTAATCGTTTTAAAAATTGATCCTTTTTATTGTATATAATATAATCGATAAATTATTTTAAGTCGTGCATTAACATTATAATATTGAGTCAGAATAAAAATTAACGAAACATAAGTATTCGGAAAAACAATAGAAAATAATTACAGAACAAGACAGTTGTTCAGACAGGATATTACACAAGATAAAGTATTGGTAACCAATGGTATTATTTAAATCGTGTAATCACTATATCATTTATAATAAGATGGTGAAACTAGCGCTGAAGTAGTTTCGGCAATTTCGGATGTGAAAATCATTGCATTTATAAGGGATTTTTTTGTGGAGAGACAGTTCCTCGGGTTAAACTAGCGCTGAGGTAGTTTCGGTGATTTCGGAAGTGAAAATCGTTGAATTTGATTGTTTGTGGAGATGCAGTTGATCGTATATCCAAGGCATAACAAAGCCTAAACTAACCAAACCTAACCTGTCACAGATTCGTATATGCAAGGTGTATAAGGGGAATACGAAGGAAACTACCTCAAGATTAGTTTAGCCAAATAAGTTTTATCTCGTTCGGTTTTAATTCTGTAGGTGCTGTTGTCGGCTTGTGAGAAATGCTTCGAAAGTTCGGAAGAGCATAACGTTCAGTGACACGGAGTGAACTAACATGATTTACGTTTGATACCCCTTATTTTCAAATGTAATTAATTATCCCATTTATGTGTAAGTGTAGGTCTATTTTAAAAGTGTGCAAGGGCAATGAGAACGATTTGTTGGAACAGTGTCTGCTAGATGTCAGATCTTTTTGGAATTTATAAAATTGACAATTTTTGCTAACTACCCCATATTATTATATTTAAAAGTTGAAAATTACTTGCAAGTTGATGATTTTAACAATATCTAGATAAATATCACTAAATATCAAGTTTAGAACATTGATTAGGCCTATTTGGGTGAAATAACACCCCACACGAGTACCAATGTTAGGAAGCACTGTGCGATTTCCTAAGAGTTAATAACCATAAACAACATACCGGTAATGAACTTATTACAAATAATTTTATTTTAAGTTTAATTATTTTAATTAATACTACCCTGCACTGTTCGTGTTAGAGCTATACATTAAAACAGGATCATACATAAATGAGAGAAGTACATGTAAAGTTATTAAAATAATGTAGGCTCCTGTAACTATTCTGTTTGTAATTAATAGTATAACTAAAAAAAATATTGTTACTGCGTAAAAATTGAGTGGAAAATCTTATACATTAATATATATTCACAGTAATATGAAAATGTGAAGATTTCGGGGGAATATATACAATATTTATAAAACATATATTCAGACTTAATATGAAAACAAAATGTCAGATTCATGATTATATTATTATAATGCCGCTAATAACTTTGCAACACATCATCACTTTGAAAAAAATAATATTGAATAAAATATCACGAAAAAATAATCAAATACCACCGCCCGATTGCTGTTATTGTCGCCAGATTGCTGTTATTGTATCATGCGCATGCGCAAACCCACGACGTAGAGGAGAAAATATCAGTCGCAGACGTTGCAACAGTCACAGAGTACTGAATACGGAGCAGATTTCGATAGCGATATTTTGTCACAGATATTTCGCGTCATCAGTCACAGGTTTATCTGTGACAAAAAAATACCTGTGACAAAATATCGGTTTGTGAAATATCGGCCATCTCTAATCCTTGAACTCTTCTCGCCAAATACCATCTCGCTATCACTAAATTTTACCGATGCTAAATAACATGCAGCTAATATAGCGTCGTTATATAACCATAAGAAAACAAAGAGCAGATGAAAAGTAAATTTAGTCCTAACACGATCAACCCGCATCACACATTCTCTTCAGAAATTGACGAATTTATTTACGAATCTGGTTTGCTTTGAGCACCATATCCTGCGGTTGTAATTAACAAATCTAAAGATATGAAATGTAGCTTTTTTGTGGAATTTACATATTTAAAATAGTATTCATACTTGTTACTTCACATTAGCCTACGTGAATCGCAAATTAAAAACGTTTGGGGCGATCTTCAGTATTTATTTCGTGTTAGAATTGAATGTTGTAAGACGTGTACTAATACAGTGTTTCATGCTGCACACTCTGTATTATTGCCTTCGAAATTCTGAAATTCCAACTACAGTTTTCAGTGTGTTTTTTAGGGCTTCGCACACAAATCGCCTGATACGTTTCACAATCGCCTTAGTAGGTTAGTTCGCGGTCTTCTTCAATTCTTCAACTGGTCAATAAATACCAGTTTCCTTAAATTGTTTAAGCTATGGAGTAATTGTTATATCTGTAGCCTGGTCCTAAGCAATTCTGATTCTGATGTCGTTGAAATTGGACATTATATCACGCTCGCACAGGGCTCTCTGTTGCACAATCGATATTCTCGCTAACTGGCAATCTAGCAGGTCGTAATAACGGAATTTTTTCTATTAAAGCAGACGCTGTAGAGTACTTTTCTCGAGTTACTCTCCTTCATTGCTTCTATATCCTGCAACAGCTAAAATAGATTGCGATTATTTCTTCTTGGTAGTACTTGTTTTCGATATTGATATAGAAAGAGCTTGGATCTCCAGGCCCTGGAACTTATCAGGTACTCGACTGGGAGAGTGACGTGGCTGTCACTGGATGGCTCAGCTGTCAGTGCCGGATTCGCGAGGACTAGAGGAATCGTCTCAAGCCAACGGCATAGCTAAGGAGACAGCGTTTTTGTCTGCTGATCCACGGCTGGGGTTCAATTCCCACTTAGGCTGGGTGTCTGGTTGGTTTCTTTCCGAGGTTTTGCCCAATTCCTATTGAAAAGGTTGTTTTGACATTTCTGCAGTGCAGATGTTAAATATTGTGCATTGTCGATTTTAAACTCATTATTGGAGCGGTATTCACCCGTTTTAGTCTGAGTTCTGCTTTTATTGTGAAACGTTCGTTTAACGTTTTGTGCATTTAACAGTTCATATTTTTAATATAAACTTCACTGGTTCACTGGTTCTTTGATGTGTCTTAGCGACCGGAATGCTTAATTTTACCATTTTTAGCAAAAAATCGCATAGTGATTCTCGCGAGGTTAGTGACAATTTCACATTGGAAAATGTTTCTTCGCACCCTCGTGAAGATGTTGTCACGAACGTTCTTTCCGGAACTATTTTCACATTCCCCTGTGAAACAGGTGATAATAATAATAATAATAATAATAATAATACACAGCATTTAAAATACCGATAATGTAAACTAAACAATTGTAATAATGACCCCCCTCCCTGACAAAATTCTGCGTACCGTCAACCGGGTATACTTTACACAATGGGGGTAACTTTACATTTCTAGAAAAATGTTTAGAAGGCAGCACATTACAGACAATGTGTAGCAACTCCGTGGAACTGATTCTATGTGACAACAGCACATATGTGTGGTAGACTGAATGTGTGCCATTATTAAAAGTGTTATACATCATTTTTCTAGAAATGTGTAAAGTTACCCTCCTTGTGTAAAGTATATCCGGTTGACAGTACGCCATTGATTCCGCTAATTCATCACGATCACCCTGCGAGGTCTCGAGCCAGGCATCCAGAACAAAAATAAAATACTCCTGAAAGTTGTACATATTGTGTTTAATAAAGATTTTTATTAATTGCCTTATCGTAATTGTTTGATAAGGACTAATGCTTATCTCACGTGTAATCTAGTATCTCTCATAAGCACCAACTTTTTTTAAATATCGGGGGGGGGGGAGACAGACTCTGCACAAAAGTCCGAGAAAATTTTAATTGCTGTTTTTGCAAAATTTCTTTACATATTTTATAGAAAATCTGATTTTTCATTAGATGCTTTTGGAAATTGCTTAACTCAAGATGGTTGAAAATTACGGTCCTAATGTGCCATCTTTTCCCTTTTACTGCTTAGTTGATCGTTACAACGTTGATAATAATTACTGTTCTCTTCATGGTCACTACTGCAACTCAGTAAAATTTACCATTCTGTTCCCGTTCGTTATATTTTTATTTTGGACGGTTTTCTTTATTAACAATGTATTTAATACTAATAATTTAATTGCAATCGTTTATCATTTAATAACCGTTCGTTTTGAAATGAATAAAGAAAGAAATGTTTTAGTTCTATATAAATCACTCTGTAGTTCATCTTTCATACAAACTAATTATTTTTTTTAAGATGAGGAATATTATGTCTTCGAGGATTCCCATTGCATTTTATTGGGGGATAACGATCATAACTTTATAAGTTGAGGGAGCAGAAAGTATCTTACCCCCCCCAAGTCGGCTTCTGTGGTATCTGTCTGTGTTATACGACTTCAAAGCTGTGGTAATATGAAATGTAAGTAAAGTTCACTCTCTGAATACATTTTCTCTCGCGTTTCTCAATACACGTAACTGGTCTCTCACTCTAGCGGCGATGCTCCGAAACTGCCTCGCCTAGACGCTAGCATCGTCCCCAGCGTCGGTTTCGAGCATAGGAACTAACACGTCCTCCTTGACTGAATAATCGATAGTCGCTTCGAGACTCGCATTGCGGGAGTCTGTGCGGCCCGTCTGCTATTTCTGTCCGGTAGTCGGAGTGCGCGAGCTGGCCGGGTGTGATAGGCGAGGGGCGGGGGTCGCATCCAGACTGCGGCATGGCAGACGAGGGAACGATCGTCAAGGATGTCATGGCGACGCCGGAACAAGTTCTGGCAGCCGGGGGGGTCTCCAAAAGACGTCGCGGTGCCTCGAGCTCCAAGAAACGAAGTCCGTCCGGTCAGAGGCGACGAGCACCGACGCCCGAGCCACCAAAAGACTTACCACTTGACCCAGACGAAGAGATGGAGCTCAAGTCGGAGATGTCACCGACCAGGTCCTCAACTGTTAAGAGAATCAGCACTACTGAAAAGACTTTGGTGACAAAGAGGAGTCACTCTTCGCCTGGAGAGGGACGACAGAGTCTTTTCTCGTCACTCACGCCTGAAGAACTAAAACAGGAATTATTTCCCAAGTATGTAGAACGCACAGAAAACATAGAGCAAAAGATAGACTTGTCTCTCACTAAACCTGTAGTAACGAAAAGAAAGAGCACGTCAGAGAAGATAATGGTTACCAAAAGGAGTCAGTCATCCCCTGGAGAGGGTCGCCAGGCTCTTCACTCGTCACCAACGAAGGAAGAAGCGACCACTCCTACCAAGACACGCTTGTCGTCCGATGGCGAGAAAGATGACTTGACACCACCAGCGGCCAAGGTCAAAAAGTCCCCTTCGGCTGTGATGCAGGGGAGTAGGATTGAAGAGGCTGTTAAAGATCAGATTTCTGTTCAAGGTACGAAAACTGTAACTCCTGTAGAGACTGTAAAAGTGAAGACCCTTGTGGAGAAAACGAAGGTAATTTCCTCTGAAGACAGTGTGAAAGCCAGTACTATTGAAGAAGGTGTGAAAGCAAGAACGCCGGTGGAAGGTGTGAAATCTAACACTGTGGAGAATGTGCCTGTAAAAAAACCTGAAGAAAGTTTCCAAACGATTAAACCAATTGGTATTGTTGACGCTGCGGAGGACGTCCACGCTAAAATAGCCTTGAAGAGTGAAATCGCCGAGCTTCCTGCACAGACGGCAGTTCCTGCAGAGGAGGAATGCAAAAAGGTGGCTGAAGAAGACACTCCAGCCCCTGTTGAAGAGACTGCAAAACCGGTTCGTGAAGCGATCTGGGGTCCGTTTTTCAAGGAGATGCTTCAGGAATGGAGGAAATTCGTGGCTGAGCACAATGAGCAGTGGGCAAAGATAATATCGCAAAGGAACCGATGTGTCGGAGCATTGGTGGTGATGTTCATCTACTGTGGGCTGGGAGGTTTGATTTTCCGGTTCACAGAAGGGGCTTTCGAAGCTTTTTATAAGTGCGGCGTCAAACGGGTGAAGCGGGACTTCATAGACTCTCTGTGGATGGGCAGCCACCACATGATAGAGGATGAGTGGAAGTCACAAGCGCGCAGGAAGTTGATGGAGCTGGAGACCCAGCTTCACGCCGCCCATGAGGCCGGTGTCACCTCCTACAGCGGGCTGCGATCCTGGAGCTTCCTCAACGCCATCGTGTATTGCCTCACTGTGGTCACCACTATAGGTAAGAACTCCAGAATCTGAGTCGCTTGCAATAGTCATCACGAAGAACAATTCTTGTAATGTCATGGCTTCAGTTTCTTTGACAGTGCCTTTTTGTGCACTGCTTTCAATTTGCATTCATTCTGGAATTCGAACTTTTGATACCTTTGCATGAAGTTCTATGTTCATTATATCTTATCATCTACCAGTACTTGTGAAATGATACAGGTCGCAACGTTGTCATAAAGAGGGTATTTATTATTTTGCCAGATTACATATCTGCAGTGCTCGGGAAAAGTGACATAAGTCAGTTTCCACAAACATTTTTTTGATAATTTATTGACTACTTACGGAACATCTGCTCGCTTGAAAAAAAAAAACATAAGTATTTCTCCCATTACAATAATTCATATAGAAAAAAAAATCAAATCGACATAAACCAGTGTAAGTTGTCAATAAATTATCAAAAAAGGTTTGTGGAAACTGACTTATGTCACTTTTCCCAAGCACTGCAGATATTACAACTGCTGATACACGCGCTAATATACGTGAATTCATTCATACAATCCATCATATCAATATTTCATGAAAATTAATAATCATTGTAATACAAAGCATCGATAAATAAAATACTAAATAAGTTAAATATAGGATCAATGTTTAATTGCTTTACAACTGTCACAAGAAACGTAATGTCTTAGCTAATTATATCGTAAACAATGTTTACATTTTGAAGGCTGATTGAAATTTTCACGCAATATGTCTTTTCAGCAACTACTAACGGACTGAGAGAAAAACAACAAAAGAAAATAATTATCTTATGGCAAGTTTCAATACACCAGGATCATAAAATAAGCCTAATTCGTCTGCAGAAAATGAATAAACGTCACAGAGGTCTTGTTGGTAAAAAGTATAAATTAAATTGAAATATAATAATTTTATTGTTCTGTTTATAACTAATTTACCAACATTGTGAATTGAAATGCACCTGAAAATACGTGTTTAAATTACAATGTTTTGTGTGTAAGATTTAATATACATTTAGGAGCGCTCTTTTTCATTCCTAACATGCAGAAAGAATTACTGAAACAATACAAAGAAAAATGTAATTTCATATGATGATTATAATTGGAATGTTTTCATGTTCAGATATCTTTGTAGTCTATATATTTCTGTATTTGCTTTATATACACCAAACTATTTCTTTACAGATGTGTGCAATCACATTTCAACGATAGTTGCAGTTTTCTCTCGAAATATTTCATTATTACTATAGTACCTTCCTACTATAATAAGTCTCTCAGTCAATATTATAAGTTACCAAGCAATAGTTTCAAAGCTAGATTTTATAATTGGCTTTTAATTAATCCTTTCTACTCTGTAGATGAGTTTCTTAACATAAATTCATACGAAATTTTTTTTAATAAATAAAGTTATTTACATTTAGTTACAAATATTACATTAAGAGTGAAGTGTTTTCATTACCTTTAGAGTTTCAAAATGTTTTGTGTTTTCATTCTAATTAAACTATACTGTTTTCAATTATATGTGTATTTTCAAATGTATGTTACGAAGCCTATCACTGTATGTTTAATGGCTTAATAAATTGAATTGAATTGAATATACAGAAGTTTGCCATGCAAACATAACGTCGATTTCAAAAATGTTATTGCTCGTTATAAAATTTATAGAATATTATCTACATCAAAATTAATTATATTTTCTGTTTATTGCAATTTGTATATCTTAGAAAGAAAATATCTAGGAACTGCAGTTTAAATGTCTTGTCATTCAGCAAAATTTGACATTGCGTTCAAGAAGTGTGTATGACGTCGACATCACGAGCTCCTAATTCTTCAACGGATGGATTGACACATTTTTAGTGAATATATTTATGATATGATACTTATACCAAGTTTAATTTCATTTTTATTTTGAATTGACAGGCAAAACAAAATGTATTGATGTAAGTGTATCAACTGAGTGTTGCAGTTTAATCGTCTTGGATGGTACGTGTAGAATTAGATGATATTGGCAACTTTCCCGCAGAAGAAGCCAAATGCTTAGGGCGAATGTACCTATGTGATGAGCACATGTGTATGCACGAACTCTTGGAAAACAGAGGGAATGTCTGTGATAATACTTTAAGCTGGAGTCTGTTAAACAAGAAACTTCTAATATTAATTTAAAACTATAAAGCTTTGTGGCCATGCTAATCATCATAGCTGTCATTGTTTTCATTTTGTAGTCATCACTGTCATAAACATTATCATTATCTTCAAAATTTGGAACTCTTTAGTCCAGTGGTTCCAAAATTGGGGATCACGATCCCGTGGGGGGTCGTGAGAAGAGCAGAGAGGAGTAGCGAGATGTTTTACAAAATAAAAGAAAAAGCGGTTTATTAACATACGTTTATGCTGTATTTAGAAATGTAAACAATGTTGAACATTAAAATTAAAAAAAAAAATCTTTCAGTAGTCAAGTAAAAAAATAATAGTAGTAATCAGAGGTCTGCATCGGACGTTTTCGCTCGAGCGCCAAGTAGTTCATAGCATAATCCGATAGGTAGCGCACATGCATGATGGGTAAAATTGTCGCGAGCGATAAATCCTCGAACGGTATAAGCCGAGCGTTAGACATTCGTTCTTGTTACAGTGATGAACTGTGTAGTAACATCATAGATGTTTATCATTTCAAAACTTTGCAGTGTTTAACTAACTTCTCCATAGTAAATGTTGTAGGTAAATGTTTTTTTTTCCCCCACACAGGAGTGATTTTGTTTTTGCCATATCTGATAGATGTTATTGGATGTAAATGTAATTATTATAAACGGAGAACACAATCACGATAATGCAAGAAATGTATCAAGTTAAGTTTTCTAGTAGTAATAATAATAATAATAATAATAATAATAATAATAATAATCTCTAACAATTAGTGTATCAATCTTTGCGTCTGTAACAGTTGTGCAGCATGATTATTCGTTTTATTATATTTTCTGTGACGTTATCTCTGTACTAATATTGTTATTAATCTACTGCTATATCAATAATATTTTGTAAAACGTTTCTATATTGTCGCAGTATATAGGCGGAACACTATGTATGGACCTATCATTATATATGTAGTAAATAAAATATTTAATAATTATTAATTAGCAATAATAACTGTATATCGAAGTTTTTCATACTATTTTATTTATAACTTCATGTTACTGTTTTGGTAGGTACGTTCCATTAGACGTTTGTCATAACGCAGAAAATAAAGCCTTATTTTTACCGTGTGAGCAAACCATATGTGTATCTTATCTGTTGCCTTCCATACAAGATAAGACATGTCGGTGAGATGACCTTGTACTGTGCTTCTATTTATTACGAGCGTATCACGACCGATCTTATCTCACTCGAGCGTGTGACATTCCACCGAGTTCAAGCGAGCGATTTAACTCCAATGCAGCACTCTGGTAGTAATAGTAACAGAAATAAATGACAATCTACAGGAAATTAAACACTGAATAAATATGAGAATTGCCTGCTATTACTCGATTGAGAATCATCCACTCTGCTCTCAAAAAAGCTGAAAGTTGGAATTTATAAAACAGTTATATTACTGGTTGTTCTGTATGGTTGTGAAACTTGGACTCCCTCTTTGACAGACGAACATAGATTAAGGGTGTTGGAGAATAAATAAATAAGATGCTTAGGAAAATATTTGTGGATAAGAGGGATGAAGTTACAGGAGAATGAAGAAAGTTACACAACGTAGAACTGCGTCTATTCCATTTTTCACCCAACATAATTAGAAAAGTTAAATCCAGATATTTGAGATGGGTAGGGCATGTAGGACGTATGGGCGAATCCAAAAATACATAATATATAGAGTGTTAGTAGGAAGAGATGAGGGGAAAAAGGCCTTTGGGAGGCCGAGACGTAGATGGGAGGACAATATTAAAATGGATTTGAGGGAGGTGGAATTTGATGCTGGATTGATCTTGCTTAGGATAGGGACCGATGGCGGGCTTATGTGAGGGCGGCAATGAACCTCCGAGTTCCTTATATGCCATTTGTAAGTAAGTATCTCATAAACTGTAACAATACCGGTAATTACTAATTTTAAGAAAAGTTACATAGATACATTTAAATGAATAGATTCACATTTTTATATACAAGGTTAGTTAAAAGTCCCGCACCACCTAAATAACTTTTGAAGCATGTGGTTCAGTGACATGAAACTTGGTGTGTGGGGATAACCATATACTGAGAACTCAATAATGGTATTACTGAATTTTTTCTACTCCCGGTTTATGCTCTCTGATTTTAAATGGAACACCCAATATATATTTTTTATTTTTAAATAAAGCTCATTAAGAACTTTTCAAAAATTACCCACACTTGATACATCTGTACAAATTCAGTGTTGCTAAGTCAAGAAAACAGAAAAGTGTATCGAATATTAAACTAATAAATGCACTACCTAAATAACTATTGAAGCACACGGTTCAGTGATATGAAACCTGGTATGTGAGGATAACCATATGCTAAGATCTCAATAATGGTATTACCGAGTTTTTTCTACTTCCGGTTTAACCGAAAGTAACTCCAACTCTCTTATTTTAAATGGAACACCCAATATATTTTTTTTTATTTTTGAATAAAGCTCATTAAGAGCTTTTCAAAAAGTACCCACACTTGATACTTCTGTACAAATTCAGTGTTGCTGAATAAAAATGGAAGTGCTGCAAGATATTCCTAAAGCCTGGTTAAATCATTCCTTAAATGGTTTCTATGAACGAGTGACACATTGTAAAGCAGCTGAGGGCTACCAATTTGAACACATAATTTAGAAAGTGAGCTAGCTTTGTTTTGCTTTTGTTAAGGAAGGAGTATTTTATTATTTTAATATTCGATACACTTTTCTGTTTTCTTGACTTAGCAACACTGAATTTGTACAGAAGTATCGAGTCTGGGTACTTTTTGAAAAGCTCTTAATGAGCACTATTCAAAAATAAAAAAATATATATTGGGTGTTCCATTTAAAATAAGAGAGTTGGAGTTACTGTCGGTTAAACCGGAAGTAGAAGAAACTCGGTAATACCATTATTGATTATTAGCATACGGCTATCCTCACATACCAAATTTCATATCACTGAACCGTATGCTTCAAAAGTTATATAGGTGGTGCGTTTATTATTTTAATATTCGATACACTTTTCTGTTTTCTTGACTTAGTAACACTGAATTTGTACAGATGTATCAAGTGTGGGTAATTTTTGAAAAGCTCTTAAGGAGTATTATTCAAAAATAAAACAATATATTGGGTGTTACATTTAAAATAAGAGAGTTGGAGTTACTTCCGGTTAAACCGGAAGTAGAAAAGACTTGGTAATACCATTATTGAGTTCTTAGTATATGGTTATCCTCACATACCAAGTTTCATGTCACTGAACTGTATGCTTCAAAAGTTATTTAGGTGGTGCGGGACTTTTAACTAACACTGTATAATATTTATATTGTTGAAGTAGATTCTGCTGCAGTAGAGCTCATGAAAGTGAGTCACATTAAACTGACAAAAATACCAAATAACCAGCGACGTGATGAGTCAACTTTTTCTCCCTCCTCGACTACACAACTGGAGGAGGGCTCCTTCTGAACCGTATATTAAGTCAAGAGTCGCCAACCTATTGCACGCGAAGCAAAGAAATGATGTGAAAACTTTACAATGCAGATGTGTTTGGCATTCCTTGCCATAGGGATTATCTTACTACTTTCACTCATCAATAAGGATCACAGCTTCAAGGATGCGATAGCTGCGAAGTGATGCCTCGTATCAACAAAAATGATCATATATATATTAACTACATTAAGTTATTGTTTTTTTTTTTTCACAAAATTGGAAAGTTAACTAAGAGTTTCTCCTCGAGTAGAATACCTTACAAAGCTGAAGAATATACAGGGTGATTCACGAGGATTTACCGTCACTTACGGAGTTTATTTTCGAAGACATTCTGAGTAAAAAATGCCATATAGACGTGTGCCCTAATCTCAATATTTTCAGAGTTACACTGATTTGAAGTTATTTGTAAAATACCTTTATTCTCTAGGTCTAAGGATAAAAGAATAGAGAATGAACTATTCAGGAGTAGGCCTATCATTTCTTTAATTAGCTAGTATTCTCAACAGTAATCTCACTAGACGCTTTGATTTATCTAGAGAAAATCAAAACTCGAGTGGGATTTAATTGACTATTACACGATTAGAAGAAAGTATATAAAGATTAGAAATAACGAAGTACTCCAATACAATAAAATATTAATTGACTTACGAAAATACAACTGTCTTCAAATGTATTATTTTACCATCTCAACATTACAAATACTACGCTATATGCATGCTAGATGGCGGTAGTGTCTTTATACAGACACTGTAATGATTACTATTCAATAAATCTTAATATTAAGCAATCTCTGATACGTGACTATCCATAATATCATATAGCAGAAGTTCTTTTTATCCTCTGAGAGCAGAAGCTATAACATAACCTAACTAATATACACAAGTGTTAGAAAAGTTTTAATTAACGACGATGACATAAAAAATAAACATGAATAATTTTAAAAGGAATAATTATTGAATGTCGAATTTTCAAATTTGACTGTGGTTGGTGGTTCAATTGATGTTATATTGGACGTGTGCATAATAAAAGTGGAACTCGTTGATTTAGGCCTACATGGTGTATTCAACTTATTCAGAATTTCCGAATGAATAATTTTAAAAGGAATAATTATTGAATGTACAATTTTCAAATTTGACTGTGGTTGGTGGTTCAATTGATGTTATATTGGACGTGTGCATAATAGAAGTGGAACTCGTTGATTTAGGCCTACATGGTGTATTCAACTTAATCAGGATTTCCGAATGGTGCTCTTCATTTATTTGTAAATCGGATTTCAGAAGATGCATAGGTATGATCAGTGATTTTTATTAATTCTTGTTCTTGAATGCCAATGCGAGTCATATTTGAAACTGCTGTGCAACGACTGAAGTGGTTTGTAATTTTATATATATTTTTGACGTCCAGACCAGCGCAGTTTCAAATGTTGGCAAACAAAGAAACAAATGCTAGGGACGCGATAAAATTAAACAAATGCTAGGGACGCGATAAAATTGTGCGATAAGCAGCCATGATTGGTTGAAATACGTCCTTTCGTACCGTTTTATTGGTCAAAAGTAGTATGACGTAGTAAGAGTGTAATAGTCAAGCTAAAAATGTGTTGTGAATTCCATAGTTGCTTCGTACAGAATTTTTTTTGTTCGATTTTTAACTACAAAATTACATTTTTCTTACCCATTTATCACAGAGTTTGTTAAAAATCACGCCACTTGTAAATTCTAAGATTGTACATTAGGATACATAATTAAACTGTAAAGAATCAAGTTCGTAAAGTAGTATGATCTGTAACAATTTTTGTGATAAGTGTGTAAGAACAATTTAATGTTTAGTTAAAAATTGAAAAAGAAAATCTGTACAAAGCAATTAAGAACACATTTTTCGCTTCAGAATTCTAGCCAATTAAAGAAATGTTACTTGTAAATAATTCATTCTCTATTTTTGTAATATTCTTTTACTCTTAAAACTAAAGAAAAAAAGGTATTTTACTTACAACTTCAAATTAGTGTAACTCTGAAAATATTGAGATTAGGACCCATGTTTATATGACATTTTTTGCTCAGAATGTCTTCGAAAATAAGCTCCGTAAGGGACGGTAAATCCTCGTAAACCACCCTATGTAATAAGTTCGTGTAGTATGAGAAAAATTGATTTTTTAAACAGTTTTTTATTCACCAGCAAATTTACGAATAAAAAACTTATCACTTCTTAGCAATAAATATTCTAATGTTCTAGTTAGTTCCTCCCTCCCTCGTGATTAATGCGCTTCATCGAAGTGTAGCAAAATTATAAACTATCTCGTCTGAATTTAGTATCACCTTTTTAAACAGGTGTTGTAGTAGATAAAAGTACTACAGAATACAATATTTACACAGCCAATTTGTTGTTGTTTTGTCAACTGTCCGAAAACAGGTCTGAACCTCACAAGTGATACCAACAAGACACCACTTTTGAGGCAACTAGGCCTGGAGATAAATGGAGTAGGGTGGCCAGTTCCTTTCCCCCTCCATTGCATATTACACTAATCAGACTTCACCCAATTTAATTACCACATAATTATTAAAGCCATTCTGCTCGCACTTAATCAAAAGAATTAATTTTTAACCTTTATAAAGTATGTCTATTTTTTCTGTTCACCATACAATGTTATACAAACAGATTCTGTCATATATATTTTTACATTAGCCTATATAAATTTGAAAAGATAATATACTGTATTTTTGTAAATTATCTTGAAACAGCGTCCCGCGCCGTGGCGTCGCGGTCTAAGGCATCCCGCCTAGGACTCGCGTTACGGAATGCGCGCTGGTTCGAGTCCTCATGGGGGAAGAAATTTTCTCATGAAATTTCGGCCAGTGTATGGGACCGGTGCCCACCCAGCATCGTGATGCACTTGGGGAGCTCGATAGGTAGCGAAATCCGGTTGCGAATACCAGCTACAACGGCTGGGGGGATCATCGTCCTAACCACACGATACCTCCATTCTGGTTGGATGATCGTCCACCTCTGCTTCGGCATGTGGGCATGAGGCCAGCAGTCGGCTGGTCGGTCTAGGCCCTTCACGGGCTGTAGTGCCACGGATTATTATTATTATTATTATTATTATTATTATTATTATTATTATTATTATTATTATTATTATTGTTATCATCATCATCTTGAAACAGCATGAAAGGACATCTCAGTGTTTTTTTTCTCCTAAACATTTCTTGAAAACAATATACAAATTTCCTTCCTTCTTATGTACTAATGACATGCTTTTTTTGTTAAATTTTGGATTTAATGCTTGAGTAACGGTATAGGCCTATATACATGGCCTGGTATTTATGGAGATCGCGAAAATCACGACATAATGTATATAAAATAGATTTTTACTAATCTCTACGAATTAAGTCATTCTGATTAATAATATGCGGATAAAATAATGGCGACAAATCGCGAAATAGAGTTCTAATAGCGAAATATGAACACATTCGCGAATTATTACTATTGCGTCGTTTTGTAGCGAATTTCATATTCTGAGTTTTCTTTTTCGGATTTTTTTCACTTCAATTTGTTATATATCCAAGTATGCTAAATTACATGTATTCCAAGTTTTCTGATTACATTAGTGAATTCAAAAGACGGAGAATTCAAGATTTCACTAATAATTTGAAAGTGTTAATTTGAGGACTGCAAGTTTTTTTTTTTTTTTTTTTTTTTTTTTTTTCGTTTTTAATGAATGTATATTAAATACAGTCTCAATCCAACAAATATTATCTATTGACCATACCTCACCTTTATCAGAATCCACCGAACCTTTAATGTTAATTATTTGGAAAATAATATTCATACTGAGTTAAAACTCCAATTCCGAAATAATTGTATTTTCCAAAATTTCCGTTAATCTCCGCCAAGTCTACAAATCAATATCCAATAATCTCCGCCGACCCCAATATTAGAAAAACAAATGATAAAATTAATCTCCATAAATACTTGCACCTTGGTATATATTTATAAACTAGCCGTACCCGTGCGCTCCGCTGCACCCGTTAGAAATAAATATAAAGTAATTACATAATTAAAATAGGACATTTGATCCAGGGAACTTTCGTGTTTGATAGAAGGATAAATCGTTTAATATGTTACTTAATTTAAATTGTATTTAAATAAATAAAATGCGGTCATTTTGGTCCAGAGAGCAATCATTTGGTGCAATGACAATTCCTTTAACATGTTTCTTAATTGTTATTACACGCAACCATAATTTAATGAAGATTGACATATCATTCAGTTTTAATGTGTAGCTATACTTTATATTACTTGCTATATGTTTCAGAAGTTACTGTAATAACATTGTAGAATTATGTCCAACTAGAGAAACTACACTTTCCAGTGGTGAAATAATAATTAAACAATTAATTAACTTCCGATATTACTTCATACAAACACATAAGCATTCTCTGTAGGCTACGTTTAATAGCTTTCGATTGTTGTTGTCCAAGGCCCCTTATAGACGAAGTCATTTGTTTTTATTTCAGTACAGTGCCTTAGATGGCGTTGTTATTGTAATTTTAAAACTCATTTATCTCATTAAATATCAGTCCTATCAAAATTTTGTATAGAATAACACTTAACCGAAATTATTTTTAAAGAAACTTTTGTTATGTAACATTTTTCATGAAAATCAATAATAAGCGAGATATTTCGATTTATTTAATTCAGGCCGCCTTATAACCCCCCTTTCAAATAATAGCCTAAAATCTAAATTACAACGAACTTAATTAATATTCCAATTTTAATATAAATCGGTTCAGCCATTATTGCGTGAAAAGGTAACAAACATCCAGACAGACAAACAAAAATTAAAAAAAAAAGAAAGCGATTTTCGTTTTCAGGATGGTTAATTATACATGTTAACACCAATTATTTTCGGAAAATCGAAAATTACCAGAAAAATTTTGGCTACAGATTTATTATTAGTATAGATTTCTTAATATTCTCCATTCTTGTGTTTAAGATACTTTCATTGCTTTAAAAATCGTTCTTAATATATTCCTATTAAATATCCTCTGTCTTTTGTTCTACATTTTTAGTTAATTGCCATACTCATTACCGTGACTGCCATTCTCACTCACCTCTCGTCATCAGATTCATCGTCAGCAGTAGAAGCAGCGACTTCTTGCCTTCTTCTGCCTCGACAGACAAACGAAATTGACTTTCACGCAGAGTTAATAAGTTTCTTACACTACGGCAAACAGGAACTTACCTACAAACCTAAATTGACATCCATAAAGGCTCACATGTACAGTTTCTACCAAAAGCTTAAGAACACCCCTTCAAAAGTGACGTTTCATTCCTGTCCTTATACGTATGTGAAACCCTCTGATATTTATACAGGGATCAAATTCCTGTGAAAAATAAAGTTTTCTACTGCAATGCCGGTCTCTCTATCTTTCAAACTATGTATTATACAGAGTGATTCACAAAGATTGTGCAATACTCTAGGATGTGATTTCTGGCCTCATTCTGATGAAAAAAGTTCATATAAACATATGTCATATATATATTTTTTTTAATTCAGTGAGTTACACCCATCTGAATGTTAAACATAAACGTAGATATTATGAAGGTTTAGGCATTTATAGTACATTATGCAACGAGCCTATAAAGATAGTAATTAAGACGCGAGTATGTTTGTATATGAAACGAGCGCAAGCGAGTTTCATAATTTTCATACGAGCGTCTTAATTACTATTATAGGCAAGTTTCATACGAATTTTTATGCCCGATCATATTTCTAACTTGACGTTATTCAGAAGTATTCATTTTATTTGTATCTGACAGAAGATCGGAAGTGACTTTGTTCATAGCTCTTAAATTGCGAGATGTGCGCAGACGCGAAAGTATTGATTCTTTCCGAGGAACAATAATGTCATTGACCTTGATGTAATGTAACATGAACTAATTTAATATAACTTGGAAATTGATTTAGAATTGAAAAACGAAATGACAAATTGAATTTATTTGAATATTATTTACAATTAACGCTAATTATTATAGTAACAGAACATAACCGTCTGCGACAGTATTGGATTTCCAGCCTCCGTGACGTTTCCCTCGTTGTCTTTCGATTGCATATCCGAGAATAATCGAAAACCTGAACTTTAATGAATAGGTGTACTTTAATGACATGCATTAAAGGACTGCTACCAGGTGTATAATTACTACATTTCGGCATGGTCGAGGATAAAATTATTTAAACAGTGGTACTGGATGTATTATAAATTCATTAAAGAACATTCACGTTATTACTCACCTGAGAAATCTGTATTAAAGCCGGTTTTCAAAGACTCCACCTTCTGCAGCTATACATGTAGCCACTCGGGTGTGAACTGAGCGCGGTGCATTCCGTAACTTCCGTTGTACCGGTGTTGAGTTATCTCTAACCATGACCCTGATGTCACCACGATGTTGTGTCGCTGCTATCAGCTGTACTGTAACACACACAGCTTCAGACGTCCAGAGAGAGAGAGAGAGAGAGAGAGAGAGTTCACAAGAATGCGTGTTACGGAAGAAAGAAACGTGATTTTATCCGAAACTATTCAAAATCGGACACATGTATATATGAACTTTTTTCATCAGAATGATGTCAGAAATCATCCTAGAGTATTACACAACCTTCATGAATCACCCTGTATACAATTTTTATGTTATGAAAACTTATTGATAAATTACATTTTTGTAAGAAAAAAAAATAATTATTCCAGAATAGGTTTACACAGATCAGTAAATTTTGTTATAGAGTTAGACATCTGAAAGTTTTCTTGTGATATTATTAGGCCTACTTTTATTTTTTAAATTTGTGGCAGCTCTTTCCCGCTTTATAATCCAATTTTTTCTTCTTTTTTCTTTATGAAAAATTGTAATTTTCTAAAATTCTCTTGTGTTTGAAATTCGCTACAAATTTACCCTCGATCACCACTGTTATTTACATCATAACATTGCGAGTTGGTAACACTGGTCAATCAGCTTATTCCCTCCAATTCTGGTCATCAGCTGAGAAGTTTGCTACAAGTGTGGGAAGGTTAGATTTCTTTCTTGAAAATCTTAAAATGAATCGCAGTGAGTGTGGCCATGAAATGGCAGATTTTTGGGATGTGGAAGAATGACTAGAGATTATACTTAACTCTTCCAAAATTCATAAATCTAAGTAAACCCATTCTGCAGTAATTAATTTTTTCCGACACAAAATGTGGTTTTTCATTAAGTTTTAATAACAGAAAATTTGTTATATAATCCACAGTTATAAAGAGAAAGACAATGGATTTGCGGGAAAAAAACTTCATTTTTCGCAGGAATTTGGTCTCTGTATAAACATCAGGGGTTTTGACATACCGGTAAGAATAAAAGTAAAGCATCTCTTTTGAAGGGATTTCCTTAAACTTTTGGTAGAAGCTGTAAGTTAATATTATTTATGCTCGACCATGCCGAAATGTAGTAATTATACACCTGGAGCAGCCCTTTAATGGACCTCATTAAAGTACACCTATTCATTAAAGTTCAGGTTTTCCACCAATCAGAAAATACCATTCTAGCAATATGTAAGCGCAAGTATCGATTATTCTCGGATATGCAATCGAAAGACAACAATAAATCAATAAATCACCTATATTTGAAGTAAAGTCTGTTCTGTTACTATAATATAATTAGCGTTAATTGTAAATAATATTCAAATAAATTCAATTTGTCATCTCGTTTTTCAATGTCTAATTCAATTTCAAGGTTATATCAAGATTAATGTTTATTTTACTCTCTAGATTATATCAAGGTCAATGTCGACATTTGTTTCTCGGAAAAAATCAATACTTTCGCGTCTACGCACATCTCACAATTTACGAGGTATTG
Source organism: Periplaneta americana (assembly GCF_040183065.1). Lineage (NCBI taxonomy): Eukaryota > Metazoa > Arthropoda > Insecta > Blattodea > Blattidae > Periplaneta > Periplaneta americana. The sequence continues at coordinate 204,467,237 of NC_091117.1, read as the reverse complement.
CTACAAGGTCAGTTCCGCTCCTCAGTCAAATAAGAATAACATGAATACTTATGAATAATTTCAAGTTAGAAATATGGTCGAGCATAAAAAGTCGTATGAAACTTGACTATAATGGTAATTAAGACGCTCGTATGAAAATTATGAAACTCGCTTGCACTCGTTTCATAAACATACTCGCGTCTTAATTACTACCATCATAGCCTCATTGCATAATGTATTATTTTGTGCACAAAACTGTGAAATCAGAAAAACAAGGTAAGAAAATTAGTTTCCTTTTCAAAATCAAGCCAATGAAATTGAGAATATCTGTCATTTTATTTACTGAAAATTGGTAGTGAACAGCAACTAATGAAAAGCGTGATACTACAGCATGCTGGGTGACACATAAGAGACATCTGCAGTGCTAACAAAAATTGTAATCTTCATCCGTATAATATTATTATTAATGTATCCCAATGTAGGGGTAGAATGGCTGATTCCCATATTTATTACAAACATTTTGAAGTTGAAGTGTGGTTTCATCAAGGATATTCATTAAGCTCATTTCTTCGCTTCTCTTACACACCTACAGAATAATATACAAAATACATATATTTTCTATTGTGCCGCATCAGTTTTTATTTCACTGAAGTTCTATTTATTACTGATCTATCTGAATCCGGAGCATTAAATATGTAAAAAAAATTGTCCCTTAAATTTGCAAGACTTCATTTCTCACACCAGTTTATTAAACCTTGTCGGACAGTAAAGAAAACAACTATCGCAATGTCCATATTTTATATGTTGTACAATATTAAGGGGAGAGGATGGTATTTTTGGTGAAAAATGAGTAAATTTAAAAAAAAAAATCTTTAAAATACCCTGTGATATGTGTGGAATGCATAGCATAACATTTTGTGGCTATTTGTGCCCTTATCGGATGTTGAGTCGCCATTTTTAAACTTCCTGCGTTATGGATTTTTAAATCACTCGCCCACTTTTATTGTTGTTTCCGGTAAATTAAATTTTCAAAAAAAAAAAAGTTTCTTTAAAATACCCTTTTTTATGTGTGGAATGCATTGCATAACATTTTGTGTGTATTTGTGCCCTTATCGGAAGTTGAGACGTCATTTTTAAACTTCCTGCGCTATGGATTTTTAAATCACACGCCCGCTTTTATCTTTTTCTAGTAACTTCATTTTTTGCTACATTTCCAGACAAAAAATGGATATAATTTCTGAACTATTAAACATACATACATGAAATTTAGAACACACATTCTTTAGACTATTAGGAAACTTTTCTCTGTAGCAGTATTTTGTTAATTGATTTCATTTTAAAAATACGTCCGTTTGTTTGCAAGAAAGGAAATCGGAAAATTGTTATTAAATTTGAATTGTTTATTTTACAAACGTAGGGACTAATATCAAAATTCTGTTACAGACAGTTTGTAGAACATGCTTTTGCAAATACATTGCAAAAACCTGTTTGAATCAATCTTTAAAAATGGTTTAGATATATCGGTTTTAGTACAATCCTGCATTGGGTATATTTTTTTCAAATTTGGGCCCCCAAATATTTTTTTTCAAAATATTTTTATTTGGTTGAGTTTCCACAGCTATGAGCTCTCTACATACAAAAAATTAATATTTTACACAAAATAGAAAAAAAAAATTTAAAAATGCCATCCTCTCTCCTTAAAGTATTGTGAAATTGTAATTTTCCTACTAATTTTTGTTCTATTATTCTATTAAAATTATTGCATATAGCCTATTAACCTGTTGTATCCTATAGGATACTTTGTCAATTAAAGGGTAAAAGAGTAGTTTCAGATTTTCGGCTGATCAATTGCAATTATCTTTCAAAATTTATGTAGGCCTACAGTCTTAGAAAAAAGTTTTATCGCACAGATATAAAAAAGGAGGCAGTGCGCATGATCAGGCATACAACGAAACAAAACTAATTTCATAACCTTAACTACGTTCTCTTGTGAACCAGATATCTTTTTCTTTTTTTTTTTTCTTTTTTTCTTTTTTTGTCCACTGTCTATATTCTGATTCAGAAAAAAAGCGTCTAATTTAATGGAATTAAAAGTGAATAATGCCATTTTTCGTCGTTTCAGTCTACAGTCCTCCCTTAAATGAGGGCTATGAATTACAATTATTATAACAAAAATATTCAGAGTAGTAGACAGATAACAGATGACAGTCAACATTAAGATACACGGATAATATGCGGAGACTAAGAGGAAGGCGGAAAATAGAAAAGATTTGACAATGCTGGGTTTGCAGTGAAACTCCTGCTCTTGGGCAGAACATTATGAATGAATGAGTTACGTCAACACAGTATTGTATGAGCTATAGTGTAGACCAGACGTCTCCAAAAGCGTACTCGCGAGTAAGCCCCTGAACGGAACCGAAGCCAGTACGTAATGAGCGCGATCCGCCTCACCCATTCCCACCTGTACTGTACTCAATGTTTATGCGTAAACGAAGAGCAGTGGCGGACTGTCATTATCATTGTGTTGGTCGGAGTGTTCCACCGTTTCACAATGTCTTCTAATCATGGACGTAGCACATTCCAGGATGAATAGGAAGAGACTTTTTTTTTTGAGTTAGTGGGGAGAATGTGAAATGTTTAATTTGTTCGAAAATTCTTAAGGCTGTGTTAAAATTCAACATGCGACGACAATACTCGACTCTTCACAAAGAATATCATACAATTACAGGCATGTTGGACATGTGAAAATAATTTATTTTGGGGCTATCTGTATAACTGTTGGTTACACAATCAGTATATTATAAAACGTTTATACTCAGCTCCGCTTGACAAACATATAGTTTTTCGTTTAATTTTAAGTGAAATGCGTAGGCCTACAAATATTTTGATAAATATAAAACAAGAAAATACAAACACAAATCGCACACGTCCTTAGTCTTAAACAAAAAAAAATCTCTGATAGCTATGTTTTAGCTTGGAATATTGGAAAATCAGTTAAAACCTTTACAGAAGAATAATTTGTAAAATCGTGCGTACAGAACGTTACTAAAGTACTGTGTCCAGAACAAAGTCAAAGTTTAAGAAAATGAAAATGTTTTCCAATTACAGTTCAGAGAAGGAATTTCAAGATTTAAAATGTAATTGAATCTGAGGTCGAAACCACAACTAACCAGTTTGTAGCTTACTCACTTGCATTGGACGAAAGCAGAGATAGAAATGACAAAGCTCACCTATCCATTTTCATCCCAGGAGTTAATGAACATTTTACTGTGTCTGAATGTCTTCTAGATGTAATTACAAAATACAACTGGAGAAGATCTTTTCCAGGCACTGAAAGGCACCAAAGAACAGAAGAAGTTGAATTTGCAATGGCTTGTGTCAATAGCAACAGACGGGGCTCCAGCTTCATAGTATGTCAAAATAATATACAAACGTATGATATTTCTTATTCTTTTGATGTTATTATTTGTTATTTGCGATCCCCCACTGATCGCTCCTATCTGTTGAGGTACGAGTCTCTTCCCCTTCTCTAGTCTTACAGCACACTGTGTTCGGCGGGCAGCATCGAGAGCACGAATGACGATACCCTTTTTGGAGACCTCTGGTGTAGACCTATGTCCATAAGCGGGTTTCTCAGCCGAACACTAAAAGATACACGGTACGACTTCTACGATATGGGCTCGGTGCATAACTGAGTTCTCATCCAAGACAACACAGAATGGTAATGACGACGTATAGAAATCCTACTCATTGATGTGACTCATACTAACTGATTGAATTATACTCGAAGAGTAGAACAGTGGAGAGTTAGCAATTATAAGCATAGAATAGAAAAGAGAGAAAAAATGAAATGGTGAATGAAATGGACAGGAGATAAGATCCTTGCGGAGAAGTAATTAGAATGATGGTATACAATAAAGTTGAAAAACGATCGAGAAAGTAAGATTAACAGCGCCCGTAAAGCCGGAAACCCGCACGACAATATTGCCTATGTCGTTGACTGCTTGTGAGTAAATCAAGCGAACGTTCAAGACATCAGGAGTGGTCAACTCTCGAACGTCAAGCAGCCTTGAATCGTCACAATTTTTTTTTATACCACACTGAACTTTTATCTGTTTTGACAACTGTTATATATGTATAAATAATCAAGTAGTCGACCTGGTTGGCAAGTTGGTATAGCGCTTGCCTTCTATGCCCGAGGTTGCGGGTTCGATCCCGGGCCAGGTCGATGGCATTTAAGTGTGCTTAAATGCGACAGGCTCATGTCAGTAGATTTACTGGCATGTAAAAGAACTCCTGCGGGACAAAATTCCGGCACATCCGGCGACGCTGATATAACCTCTGCAGTTGCGAGCGTCGTTAAATAAACCATAACATAATCAAGTAGCCTATTTGAAACATCATCTCTATCTTTCAGTGTAGGGTAAAGTTGCCTAATTCCGTGATACATTTATTTCACTGAATGTCACGGGATTGGGTATCTTGCTAGGAAGTTCACCGATGTCTCAAAACTATGAGAAATATTTACTCTTTCGAAAAAGATGTCTGGCGCTATGGTCGAACGACAAAGTTTTGACTGGCATTTAATTTCAAAAAAGTAGCACGGGATTAGGGGTATCACTGAAATAGGCAACTTTACCCTATAATAATCCGTTCTCCAATCTTTATATAATTACTAGACTCTTATTAAAAGGCTAAACGAATCCTGGTCGGGACAAAGTTATCTATGTGAGGTTTTTTTCCGGGGTTTTCTCTCAACCCAATTTGAGCAAATGCTGGGTAACTTTCGGTGCTGGACCCTGTACTCATTTCACCGGCATTATCACCTTCACCTCATTCAGACGCAAAATAACCTGCGATGTTGATACAGCGTCATAAAATAACCTACTTAAATAAATAAAAATTAAAAATTAAAAGGCTAAACATTTTTATCGTACACTATGTTTGAGATCAAGTGTACAACCTCAAGTAAAAAAATATTAACGCTTTATTTAACGTTACGTTTTATGTTTCTTAGAAATGCAAATTTATTTGAGATTTTTTTCTATTTATATAACCATAGGTAATATCTGATAATAAAATCAGAACATTTTGATAATCATGAAACTGTTAAGTTTTGTCTTTTTGTATCAATTAAACATCTCTAATTTTATTTATTTCAATGATGTATGTTATTCAAAGTTACGAAATGTTTCCACTCCGACCAAATGATAGCTCGAGAATGATGAGCAAGACTCGAAGCGCACGAAAGTTACGAGACGAGACTCGAAAGACAAATGCAACGAACACAGCGAGCGAGAGCGGCAGTTAGTTTTTTTCATTTTCTAGTATAGAAGTAGTTTATACACAGGAAAGATAGAAGGTGACGAATAGAAGAAATTAATGGAAATGAGAATACATAGATTATGAGAGGAGCAGTTTTTGGTCACGTAACGTGTAAACGATTAAAAGTAGTGTAATGAGAAGGAATGCTGGTCTGTGTACAGAAATGTAAAGGGTCAGCAGGACCGAATATGTTTTGAGGCAATAAATCATATCACACTAACTGGCGTGGCTAAAGCTTGGCGTTAAAACTATTACTAGAAACGCGGCTTTCGTGACTTCTGTCAACGCCCTAAAAGAGTTTAAAACACGCCTCAGAGATCAAAACGTCACACTAGTGGACATTATAAACCCTAGATCAAAATACACTAGCGTTCATCACGGCAGATACTAACTAAATTAACCTCTGTGGTCACTGAGTGATCATATCTTTGACTTGTAATGCAGGTGGTCTGGGTTCGAGTCCAGGTCAGGTCAGGTCAGGTCAGGGATTTTTATTTGAAAAATCCATACTGACACTTACGGAGAACAGGACCGAAGATAGTGCTTTTCTGTCGTTCTCCTGTTACATAATTCCGTTCGATTCCTTTCTGTAATCATTCCATACAATTCTCCGAACTCTAGCTGGAATGGTACAAGTTTGAAATCAGGAAAAATCCAGAAGGAACGAATACTTGATTATACATCTTGATTACACAACTTTTAACACTGTATCACTTCGGAATATGTATGGTAAGACTTTCCTGTGTTAAATTTCAACGTACCTCGTTTACATGTGTATAGTGTAGAGCATAGTGTATCACACTAACTTACGAAAACAAAAACACACACAAAATTGCAACCTCATTCAAGAAATTAAATTACAACATCACATACAGAACAAATAACACTCTACAAAAACATCTCAACACACAAACAAACAAATAAAACCACACAGGCGTATGCAAACTCAAATGTAACACCTGCAACAACTTCTACATAGGACATACAGGCAGATCATTTCAAACACGTTACAAAGAATACATCACAGCCATAATAAAATTACAAAACACCTCCACATATGCAGAACACATCACAAATGCTAACCACACCCACAGAGACATCAACACAGACATGGAAATACTACAAATTCAATCAAAAACCAGAAATTAAACACACTAGAACAATATGAAATATACAGACACATAAAAACACACTCCAACGAAATTCTCAACACACAACTCAACTTCAAAACACACACACTCTTTGACTCTACACTATACCACAGGAACACACCCTCACAAGAAACAGAACAAGTGGCGCCAAGACCAACAACGACCAGTTCTGAAGATGACCCATAAATAGGTCGAAACATCTAAACGAGGTACGTTGAAATTTAACACAGGAAAGTCTTACCATACATATTCCGAATACTTGATGTTGATGATGACGATGATTTTTATTATTGTGATTATGATGATAATGACTATTTATATAGCTGAATGTAGAAATTAAGTTAATTAACAAAGGTTTTGAATAATAATTGTATTGTTAATATTTTAATCAACGACTAAAGATAGTCTCAGATGGTGAAGTCTCTATGTATGTCAGTAGGTTTTCCTGCTCTCTAAGGAGTCTGAAAAGCACTTCACTCCCTGGTGTTTGTGTTTCCGTAATTCTCATCCGTTCTAGCTGTATACGTAACACGTGCTGCTGAAAATAGCAAAAACTTGTATTCACCACGATGCTATTATTCCTGTTACATATCACTGTATAATTGTGCAATGTCCAATTCACCCCGAAAATATACACTTCTTCAACATATCCAACTAATATATTATAATATTAAAGTAATATGAAGTCTATACATAGTGGACGTGAAATAACCCTGTAGATTGAAAGGAACGATAGGGTACACTTAAATGAACAGAAAACCTATAGGGTAAACTAGCCCCACTCGTGCCTACTTCCGTCATTGACTTCTAGCAGAATGTGGTGCCCACAAGTGGCGTGGTAACACGTTAAAGTACGGAGTGTCCAACATGCCCGACTGTCCAACAGATCCTAGTTTACCCTATTACATTTTGTGATTATATATTATATGTACGGTTAATTAGAAAATTAAGTTGAAAATTTCAGCAGTCTGGCAACATCGCCGCTAACACATTGCTCTTTCCTCTCGTAATACAGAGGTAAGAGGTCAACGAACTCAGGTCTGTTTCCCTACCTTTCACCTCCCTCTATGACTACAACGTTGCAGTCTGTTCGCATCGTTCAGTGGCTTCAAATTAGTGGTATTTTAATCAAATTTACACGAAAACCGTCCAAGTTATTAAATACGCCAGAAGGATAAATAATTCTGTTTTAGATTTCCTATCCATATGGACAAAAATCACGATCGTACTCGCAATAGTTACCGAATAAGATGGTGCTAAACATTCAGGAAAAAAAATGGTTTGTGAAAACTATGAACTTTACACCAATATTGTATGGCACACTTTTTGTTACATACAACAGGAGCTATTCGCTCAGAAAATCTGCAGGGTTATTTCATTTCCGCCCTGTATATGGACTAGCAGCGTATTTAGAGGTACAAATACGAGTAATGTCTGTAACAGCTGTACGCAGCTGTGCCGGAAAATAATCATCTGAAAGAGAGGAACTTGGTTTCGATTTAGCAGCGTTCATTCTAGAACATTATTGTTCACAAACGTATGTGGAGCTAAATATTGTTGTAACAGAGGCAGCAAAATCTCTCAGACGTTTATATTTCACTTTACACAATTGTGCAAATAAATTCCCACCCACTAAATCTTTTCAGTTGATTTTCATCAAGTCTGCTTGTAGGTCAATAAGTTCACATTGCAAGTTTATTCTTGCACTGGTTACATCTACAGAAAAAGGGTTGACAAACACCACAAAATCATTCTCCATGCCCCTGAAATCCCAGAATCTGCCACTGAATTCGTTTTAAATTTTAAATTTTTTAATTTTAAATTTTAATTTTTTTACATTTTTAGAACATAATGTATATTTATGTAATAATACAGATCAGAACATATAATACAGAATAATACATCAGACTACAGAATATAATTACAACAATAGAAATAGAAATAAAATAATACAATCAATATATAAAAGAGCAGCGCTCGTGCTCGGTCGCAGTTCAGATATATTATCAATAGACTATAAGAGGAATACTGTATATAATAAAATAAAATAGGAACTAAAAATAAAATTACAGCTACAATGAAATTCTTCTTCTTCTTCTGCCTGACAAGTGTTAGGCCACAAGGCCTGTTACGGTCTCACATAAAATTTTCACGTCATCTCTTGGCAGGACGACCCACAGATCTTTGGCCATGTGGTATATAATCATAAATTGCCTTTGGGAGTCTACTATTACTCATTCTTTCCAAATGATGTTTCCAATTGGACTGATATTGAACAATGTATTCTAAAACTGGTTGAGTTTTTAATTCCTTTAAAATTTCACAATTTCTTTTCAGATCCCATTTAGTATAGCCCGCTGTTCTTCGCATGAATCGCATTTCACAAGCCGTTATTCTGCTTTTATCTGCTTTCCTCAATGTCCATGCTTCGCTGCCATAGCTGAGCATCGGTCGTGCCAATGTGTTGTAGAGACGTATGCGGGTGTGTTTCTGAACCAAGGATGGTTTCATCACACTATTTATAATGCCCATAGCTCTTGTGTATTTATTAATTTTCTGTGATATGTCCAATTCTTCAAAAATGGAAAGATTGTAACCTAAATATGGGAAACTATTACAACTTTCTAATATTTTATTATTGAGACAAATTTTACTTTGTATTGGGTATTTCCCACAGAATGCCATAATTTTTGTTTTATCTGTTGAAATTTCCATTATTGTATGTGGCTGCTACTTGCTGCAAATTATACACACTGTGTCCGGGACAAAATTTACCAATAAGAAAGTTTAATAACTCGCGTAATAATGGAGATAGGAAAATGAAATTTACGGAAAATGAAAGAGGGACGTTTTACGTTTTATGTGTGATGTTGGCAACATTTGGCCATTGTTGTTGACATAGCTGTAATTAAAATGGCGTTCATAGTGCAACAAAAAGTTCAATGCTGCTATTGGCTTGCCGAATTCAAGTATCCGAAGATAGTGGAGAGAAGATTTAGACAACAGTGGCCTTGAAAAACAACCACCAGATAGGCACACAATAACAACTTGGCATAGAAAGCTTCTTGAGACCGGTTCTCTTGTAGAGAAAACACCACGCGGGAAGAAAGTGACAGAAGAGCAAGTCGACAGAATTCAGCAAGCTTTCCAACGGAGCTCGTGTAAGTCTGTTCGCCGTGCCAGCAGGGAACTTGCAATTCCAAAGTCAACTATCCACGATGTTCTGCACAAGAGGTTACGTCTGGTCGAAGCGGACCTATAGCATGGCCTTCCAGATCCCCAGACCGGATTTGGAGGATCTGCGTCGGAGAATTGTCGCTGCTTGTGCAAGTGTCACTCCAGAGATGTTACGAAACACATGGCAAGAACTTGAATATCGCCTGGACATCTGTCGTGCTACAAGAGGTGCACACATAGAAGTTTATTAGTGGTCATTCGAAACTTTGGAAGTCCCTTTATCAATTCCCGCAAACAGCATTTTCATTCATCAATTATTTGGTGGGTTATTAAACTTTCTTATTGGTAAATTTTGTCCCGGACACAGTGTATTGACCTTTGGAGGTCGTCTTCTGAAAGTACTAATAATACCAAATCATCTGCAAAGAGAATTGAATCCAATTTAAGGTGTCTGTTAATTTGTATATATCCATGGCGAGTTTGCTTCCACTCTTTAATTATTCGGTTCATATAAATAATAAAGAGAATGGGTGATAACCCACATCCTTGACAATGGAATTACATAATATAGTATTAACATAGAGAGGAATAATAGGACAATTTATGAAAATAATATAATAGCTTATTACAAACTAGACATTTTACACTCTCATCATCTTTTTTACAACAGAAGAATTTTTCCTCTCATTCCACCAGAAACCTCAGTTTCTTGGAAGTGGAAGGTTTACACACAGCTATTGCTCACCACTGCTGGCGCTTGCTTGTACACACGGGAGGGGGTGAAAGGAAGTATGCTCTGCGGACAGTATATCCACACGTTTGAAGGTCATGAATCACAGGGATTAACGAAGCCTTTTCCCAGCGAAGATTTAAGTAACGCCCTGAAAATAGCTTCCATTCACCTTTCTGCACTCATTCCAAAGCATCGTTGACTGTCGAACTCATTTAAAAGACTTGGTTTCTTTTATATGTCATTACAGAACATTAAAATTATCGATAAAAGCTTCAATTTGTTCAATGGCATTTCGTAGATTATGTAGACTTTCAAGAGTCCTGAAGAAAAATAATAATAATAATAATAATAATAATAATGTATTCATTTAATCTGGCAGAGCTAAGGCCAGTAGGCCTTCTCTTCCGCCCAGCCAGACACTAGTTTTAATTGAAAAGTAGTGATCTGTTTAGGAAACGCCTGGAATCTATACTAAATGCATCTCTTCAAAGGCAGAGAAGAAGTCTAGTCATAGGGCGTATAAGGAGGGATTCCAGGAAAAAACGAAATAGATCCTTGAGTTCTTACAGACAATCTGACAATCTTCTTCAGTAACACGCGCATATATGTTTAACGGTACAGTAAATACAAGTGCAGTTCAGAAATATATTGATTGCACCTTGTGTATTCGTATATAGAACTTCACTTACTTACTTACTTATTGGCTTTTAAGGAACCCGGAGGTTCATTGCCGCCCTCACATAAGCCCGCCATTGGTCCCTATTCTAAGCAAGATTAATCCATTCTCTATCATCATATCCCACCTCCCTCAAATCCATTTTAATATTATCTTCCCATGTACGTCTCGGCCTCCCTAAAGGTCTTTTTCCCTCCGGCCTCCCAACTAACACTCTATATGCATATCTGGATTCGCCCATACGTGCTACATGCCCTGCCCATCTCAAACGTCTGGATTCAATGTTCCTAATGATGTCAGGTTAAGAATACAATGCGTGCAGTTCTGTGTTGTGTAACTTTCTCCATTCTGCTGTAACTTCATCCCTCTTAGCCCCAAATATTTTCCTAAGCACCTTATTCTCAAACACCCTTGACCTATGTTTCTCTCTCAAAGTGAGAGTCCAAGTTTCACAACCATAAAGAACAACCGGTAATGTAACTGTTTTATAAATTCTAACTTTCAGATTTTTTGACAGCAGACTGGATGATAAAAGCTTCTCAACCGAATAATAACAGGCATTTCCCATATTTATTCTGTGTTTAATTTCCTCCCGAGTAACATTTATAGAACTGTACTTCAACAAAGAAGTGCTGTAACAAAGCTTTTTAACTTTTATGTAGTATAGGCCTGCAGTAATATTAGGATAATAAAAACCAACAATGACGATTGGAAGCGAATTGTCAGAAGATAAATTTATTAAAACAATGTTATATATAGATGATCGAATTTGAATTATATAGTAATTGCAAATTTCAAGTCTCCCAGTTGCGAAGACTGAGTAGATGAACGCTAGCCACAATAAATTGTTAAGTTTCCTTTTTGGTAGGTGACCTTCCTGGGAATATTCGGATATGGGCATAGCTGAGGAGTGGATCTTGGATTACTGAACTTGTAGTCTTGAGTGCAATATCGTGTGCATTCCGTGAAACAAAGCAGAACTTGAGGAACATCTTCGTAGTTGGAGAGACGCCTGCATGCTGCGGGATGACGCAGTGCAGCAATCTTATCGGATCGATAATCCAACTCTGGTCTCGAACCAAACCCAGCCCGCTGCATTCATTACATTAATACGTAAAAATAGTCTAGGAAACTTTCCACTTCCATATAAACCCATTTTACATTTTCGAGAATGGATGAGAGAGTTATGTAATATTCATTTACATACAGAGTTAACAATAAGTATTGTATGTATGTATGTATTTATTCACACTACAATGGGTATATACCCGGTGGCAGTGGTAACTAATTACACTCAATAAAGACAATAATAAACACAATTAATAAAAATACAATTAATAATATTACTAATAATTAATACTAGCAATAATAAATAATAATAATAATAATAATAATAATAATAATAATAATAATAATAATAATAATAATAATGACAGGGAACATCCTAAGTTAAAATAACATTTAAAGTAAATCTAATTTGTACTTTAAACCTAAGTTCGAACTAAAACCCACGAGTATATGTTCATACCTGCACAAGTACCTTTCAACACTACACTCATTTCGCTGTCAACTCACTCACTGCACTGGAACTACGACACATTTCACTGATTCTATCCTGATTTCACTAACACTTCAAAAACATTTTACTGTTCAAATACTTTGCACTGCCACTATAAACTATAAAGTTTCACTGACAGGAACACGTTTCACTTACACAACACACTTCACTGACACAATATAATTCTTCACTGGTAGTACACTTCAATAACAAAATATCAATTACACCCTTTAAATACTGTGTATAATTATCGTCTATTAGTAAAGCCCTTAAGCCTATTTTTAAATACATTTTTGGTTGTTGGTAAAGCCTTTAGTAAGTCTGCAGGTGAAGCATTCCAGTCCCTGATAGTACGATTGAGAAAAGAAAACTTTCCAGTGTCCATCCTCTATCTTCTTTCCCTCAATTTATAAGAGTGGTCATTCCTTGAAGAGTAATTTGGCGGCTGCAACCTATTTTTTATTTCTCTCCAGGCAGGCTCACCTCTGTATGTTTTGAACAGTGCGCATAATCGAATTCGCGTTCTCCTGTCCGTGAGTGTGTCCCTTGTTGATGGTGAATTTTTCCGACAACACTTGAGAGCCCTTTTTTTTAATCTTTTCCAGTGTCTTAATATGTTCTAGTCTGTAAGGATCCCAACATGCAGCACCATATTCCATTACTGGACGTACTAGTGATTTATATGGAATCTCTTTGGATTTATCAGAGCCTTTTCTTAGTACCCTCATCACAAAGTGTAACGCTCTCCATGCTTTTCCCGCTGTGTCTGTAACGTGTTCCCCCCAGCCGAGATCGCTGCTAAATGTTATTCCGAGGTATTTACATTTGTTAACTTCCGGAGTATGGAGTATTGTTAATAACTTCTTAAATTTTAATTTTACAAAAAAAAAGTTTTATACAAAAACTGTTGGAGATAAACCATACAGGGTATGACAGTATAGTACATTATGCAACGAGCCTATAATGGTAGTAATTAAGGTATATGTACACATTTACATACAAAAAAAATTGTTTTGCATAATTTTGATCTGTAAAATTTTTATACAATTGAGAATGGTACCAGAAAGAGAATGAAATGAACAGATCCCTTGCAATTATGTCTAAATTGTTTATAAAAATTATTTTGTTCGTAATTTTGACATACGACTTGAAACATGATAGCTCAAGCAGTTTTTAAGATTGGGCCACAGTTTCTTTACTGTTTTATAGCTAAAACTATTCTTTAATGCCTGACATAGAGCTATTTTTTATTTTCATTTACATTAATTAAATATTACCATATATGTAACTTATACTAATATTTTATGTTGCATAAGTCATGTAAAAATCCATAGATAATTAATTATTAATTATATTAATGTTATTTTACTCATGGTCAGGTACTGGGGGACATTTCAAGCTTCAAAATGACACCAATATCTTCTTGGTATCACCATATTTGGCTGAGATATCATGTTTAAAAGAATTAAATATTCTAAAATTACTATTTGTAGGAAATGAGCCACAAACTTTCAGAGCCTAGAAGACTCCATCATCATATGTCATCCCTTAAGCAGCTTCATGTCGGTCCAGTTTCAGCTTCTTTCTGCCTCTCAAATACCTCCTCCTTGTTTTAACTTCAGGTGTTGAATGTTTTTTTTGGCATTTTTGTCCCTATTTTCCATTGATGCAACAAATCCTGCTATGCTGTTTGTCCCAGGGTTTATGCCCATCTTCTTCAGAATTTTAATTTTTATTTTTGGACTCATTAAAATGACGTAAACATCATTGACACACAAATTTACAGTTTTATGACGAGATTATAAATTACTTTATTATGTAAAAACGTGTTTTCAATCTAATGATCATGCCCTGATATCTAAGCATCTATTTTGGGACTAGAAAGAAGTTTATTTTACAAGCAATGCTGGACGAGGGATTGACAGCTATGAGGATCACTCCAGAAGTAATCCACAATATTTATTTTAAAATTACATTTTTATCCTACAGCTTTGCTATCTTCATAGAATGTAGATACATCCTTCAGGAACAATACAATTTGAATACAAGGGGGAAGGATGTATCTATGACCTCCATAAATTGTAAAAGTTTAGAATAAAAAATAAATTTTAAAAAATGTTGTGCATTACTTTTGGAGTGATCTTCGTAGAAGTGACCATGGCTGATGACGCAGAATTTTGGAAAATGGGACTTATCTGGAAAACCATAAGGCATAAATCGAAAATTCTTATATCAAATTAAAGGGGAGAAAATTCTCTATTAAAATAGTTATATTTTCAAAATTCTAATTTTTCATCATTTTTTGCGTTTTGTGGGTGTACATATATATATATATATATATATATATATATATATATATATATATACCTTAAGACGCGAGTTTCATAATTTTCATATGAGCGTCTTAATTACCATTATAGTCAAGTTTCATACGACTTTTTATGCTCGACCATATTTCTAACTTGAAATTATTCATAAATATTCATGTTATTCTTATCTGACTGAGGAGCGGAACTGACCTTGTGCAATACCTCGTAAATTGTGAGATATGCACAGACGCGAAAGTATTGATTTTTTTCCGAGAAACAAATGTCGACATTGACCTTGATATAATCTAGAGAGTAAAATAAATATTAATCTTGATATATCCTTGAAATTGAATTAGACATTGAAAAACGAGATGACAAATTGAATTAATTTGAATATTATTTACAATTAACGCTAATTATTATAGTAACAGAACTGACTTTATTTCAAATATAGGTGATTTATTGTTGTCTTTCGATTGCATATTCGAGAATAATCTATACTTGCGCTTTCATACTGCTGCAATGGTATTTTCTGATTGGTGGAATACCTGAACTTTAATGAATAGGTGTACTTTAATGAGGTCCATTAAAGGGCTGCTACCAGGTGTATAATTACTACATTTCGGCATGGTCGAGCATAAAATCACTTTTTAAATTGCATTCTATATTAAAATTTACATATTCCGAGTCTCCATTAAACTTTACGTATGAGTGCGTAGAAACTTTACACATTCACCCGTGTCATGTCTTTTAATAACAATTTATTACACTTGTTCCGTGGACTTAAAACTTGAGACAAATAAGTAGACCTATATGTAAAATCATGTTGAGTAAGCCATAAAACTAAATAAAACACTATAACTAACAAAACTTTATCACAGATGCTTAACATAAGAATCATTCACAACCAAAAAATATCCCAGTCTATCACGAAAGTATTCCATTGTCTTCCTCATAGTTATAAGAGTGATCTGTTCCATCTCGTATCTACAATGGACTGTTTTCGTGATAGACTGAGACATTGTTTGGCTGTGAATGGTTCTCATTTTAAGTATCTGTGACAAAGTTTCGTTAGTTATAGTGTTTTGTTAGTTTCATGGACTATTCAACATTTATTTTAAATAGACTGTGCAAAATAATCTTATGTTTTTAGTAGATTATTTTACAACGCTTTATCGACATCTTAGGTTATTTAGCGTCTGAATGAGATGAAGGCGATAATGCCGGTGAAATGAGTCCGAGGTCCAGCACCAATAATTACCCAGCATTTGCTCATATTAAATTGAGGAAAAACCCCGAAAAAAATCTGAACCAAGTAACTTGCCCCAACGGGGAATCGAACCCGGGCCACTTGGTTTCGCGGCCAGACGAATGTTATGTTTCGAGTTTGATTTTTTTTTATATTTATAGGGAGGCTTTTAAAATTTTTTACTAACATATCACGCATTACTTTTTGAAAGCACGATAGACTTGCCGATGAAGCATGAAATCATTTTTTGATTTTTTAAAATTAGATTCATCCTGGGCTTTCTAATTATTTTTAAGTTAAAGGAACACCAGTAGACCTACTTAAAATTAGTACCTCCACAAAGATTCTACACAAATGCAATAATTTGATCAGTGTTACCACGCGAGTTAGCGAAGAAGAAAATTCCTACGCGAGCGGGCGACACATCTAAATTTCTAAATTTATAGTGATAGACCAACTCTTTTCCATTTCACTCAAATTTTTGTACGAGATTTATGAAAGTTGCTATCCCCTAAAACCTGCTGCCCTGGGCAAGTGCTCAATTTGCCATCACCTGAATACGGCCCTAACAATGAATGAAACATAATATTATTAACAATTTTATTGATTCTATCTTAAATCAAAACACACAATACAATGCTGACATAGAAATAAAAAATAGGTTGCAGCCGCCAAATTACTCTTTAAGGATCAATCACTCATATAAATTGAGGGAAAGAAGGCAGAGGACGGACACTGGAAAGTTTTCTTTTCTCAATCGTACTATCAGGGACTGGAATGCTTTACCTGCAGACTTACTAAAGGCTTTACCAACAACCAAAAATGTATTTAAAAATAGGCTTAAGGACTTTACTAATAGACGGTAGTATATTATACACACTATTTAAGGGGTGTAATTTACGTTTTGTTATTTGAAGTGTTGTATCAGTGAAGAAGTGTGTTATGTCAGTGAAATGTGTTGTGTTAGTGATGTGTGTTTGTGTCAGTAAAGTTTTATAGTTTATAGCGGCAGTGCAAAGTATTTGAACAGTGAAATGTTTTTGAAGTGTTAGTGAAATCAGGATAGTATCAATAAAATGTGTTCGAGTTCCAGTGAGTGAGTTGACAGCGAAACGAGTGTAGTGTTGAAAGATACTTGCGCATGTATGAACATATCATACTCGTGGGTTTTAATTCGAACGTAGGATTAAGATACAAATTAGATTTACTTTAAATGTTATTTTAAGTGATCGTGCTTCGTTTAATTTAGGATGCTCCTTGTTAATATTATTATACTACTGTTATTATTTATTGTTATTATTATATTATTAATTGTACTTATTATTAATTGTGTTTATTATTAATTGTCATTATTGAGTGTAATTAATTACCTCTGCCACCGGGTATTTACCCATTTGCAGTGTGAATAAATACATACATACTGTTAAAGAAATAAAAACATTACATTTACTACTTGTGTGTTCGTAATACTTCTGGCTGGCTTTTGTATAACATTCTTAATGAAAATATTATAAGAGTTTCCTTAGCTTTGAAACTTACTTCATAGAATCACTTCTATTCATTATTATTGAGAAAGTCTGGAATGTTTATATTTGATTCAGTGTTTTGTGAATGCGTCTTAAGGACGGAAAACTACTATGTATATGAGAAGTTCTCACTTGATGGTAGAATGAGGCAAAATAGTTTATTACTCTCTAAAAAGTTTCCTCAGCTAACTCTATATCGCTCAGAAGCTTCACAGTGTCGTCCACTGTGTGATAACTTGCAAACATCCTCTAACTTAAGTCTGAAGTTTCCGAAGTTATGCGCATTCTTGTAGCAAGACTTCAGAGATACAAATAGGCTATCAGTAAAACAGTTCTCAAGTTCAAGAAAATGTTTTCTCGACTCAGCAAACCAAACAATTTTAATTCGTCTAGACCAGCGTTTCTCAAACTGGGGGCCGGGATCCCGATGAGTCGTAGTGCCTACGAACAGAGTGGCGGAATAATTTCAAATTAATGTGTATAAAAGCAATAAACCACGTTTTCTGAGAAAAAATCGTATAGTAGGTATATTAAAAATACATTTATTAGATCCACAATTGTTGAAACTCGTTTATTAAAACTACAGTCCAAAGTCCAATTTTATAATGCGAAAGATTCGTTTGTTTTTCTGTTTAAGAGTTTGTCCATACGTGAATTCACACTATAAAAACGAAAAAGTAACACGTCTATAAATTTGAGTTTTGAATTCATTTTTGTACATATGTAATAATTAAAAATACAAAAGCAAAGTTTGATGTTTCCGTCTTTTACTTACTTATTAAAATGTCAACAAAGATGTATTAGCAAAAAAAAATGGTTGACATTTTAATAAATAAGTCAAAGACGGAAACATCAAACTTTGCTTTTGTATTTTTCATTATTACATGACTTATTGAAAAAGTAACAGGCGAATTCTGTTCTCAATTTTTAATGCTACTATAGACGAAAAACCTTTCCGCGTAGATAAGACGTGACGAAAGGGCTTCACTCCGACTGGTAAGTCGTAACTTACCTAATTCCTTCAATATCAATTGCAGTGTAGTTGTAATGTTTATCAGCTGATAGTTCGATGAGTTGCTTCTGAATCTCAGTTCATAATTTTGCAGTTGCAACAACGTTTTCATAAATGAATTAAGTACCCTTCTCGTCGAGAAATCGTCGAAATCGTCTAAGAAATAATCCGACAACTGAATTCCAGACCACATAAAAGAGTCTTCATGCTCTCCAATAAGCAGTCAAAATAGCGTCTTTTTTGGTCATAATTTTTCTCAACGTATTCGTAAGTTACTTTAACACATCAAAATTTCTTTTTTCAAGTTTATATTCCAAATACCAGGCATTTAAATGGAAATATTGCCTTTCTTATTAAGAGCACGGTTTAAGCCACTGTCGCATTTGTCGCATTTTGCTACTCGACTTTTAAAAATGCAACAAACTTTGAATGTAAATGTTAAAAAATGCGACAGACTTTCAATGTAAATGTGCAAAAATGCGACAGACTTTCAATGTAAATGTGCAAAAATGCGACAGACTTTCAATGTAAATGTGCAAAAATGCGACAGACTTTCAATGTAAATATGCAAAAATGCGACAGACTTTCAATGTAAATGTGCAAAAATGCGACAGACTTTCAATGTAAATGTGCAAAAATGCGACAACCACATTGGACTTCAGAAACGAAGATGGTAATGGAGAAAATGAAATCAGAGATGTGTTTGAACTAATCTGAATTTAAATGAAATGCTAATGACATAGGCAATGTTCAAAAAGGTATTGAGTAATAGATGTTCAGGAAACGATTTCAAAGAGTTAGTGCAATTCATGTAAGTTAAGTGAACAACTTCTTCTAATTGATTTATATAATTCCATCGCATACTGTAAATTGTAAGCGAGTATTTAGTTGCATGAATCTTGTAAAAACTGGAATTGGAAACCGCCTTTCAGTAAAAACAGTTAGCACTCTGCTAACAGTAAATCTTGAAGAGCCTACTAGTAAAGAATTTCAGTGTTTAGAGAGCCCATAAAATAACGTATTTTAATGTGAGGTAAATTCAGCAGAAATTTATTCTATACATACCTAGATTTGCTTACATACTGTTTA
Organism: Periplaneta americana; assembly: GCF_040183065.1. NCBI lineage: Eukaryota > Metazoa > Arthropoda > Insecta > Blattodea > Blattidae > Periplaneta > Periplaneta americana. Next base: position 204,447,453 of record NC_091117.1, on the reverse strand, counting down.
GTATATCCGGACTGAGGTAACATGGGTTGAAAGTAATAAAACTTCAAGAGACAAATTATATAACTTTTTATTTCTGCATACTTAATTAATATTATCCTTCTGCACAATTATTTATAATATTGCAAAAACATTTCGCAATTTGCACAAATATAATTTTTCGTTTGTGCATTTTTGCGACAATTATTTATTTTCTAACTTAAACCCTGATTAAGAGGATGTTTTGTCACGCCGTAGTAGGCCTAATTGAAATTCACATCATTTTAGTGTCTAAAGATATTAACTAGCTAAACCAAAAGCATCATAATTATAATATCTATTGTCTTATAAAAAAATTTGTGAATGAAATTTGTTGATCCTAGAAAAATATGATCAATTTATCTCACCATTCCTAAAGCCACCTGATCTGGGTATAGTAAAGTGGCGTTTTGTTGTTAGCGCCCATTTCATCAAACAGTCCAGCAAACAGTCCCATCCCGTACTGGTTGGCTTTGAATAAAATCAAACATTCCTTTATCTTCAGAGAAAATGTGTTTAAAATTGTTTGGCACAGTTTCTATGCCAAGCGCATAATCTGTGAAGGAAGCAGTGAGTTCAATCCGCTCTTGGCACAAGATCTTTTAATTTTACCACCAATTAACTACAAGATGTAGCAAAATGTGTGGTACAAAAAGAACAATGAATTATAGAAGAATGTTTGCATACCTAGAAATGTAGTTTATTTGCAAACAATGTACATATTTTGTCATTTACTTTAATGCCAACAGGTGTTTATTTTTTTTTAATTACGCCCGATAAATTCTCTCCCCCATTCACTTCACAAACGTGTAGTTGACTCAGGAAACTATCCATCACACGTGTCAGCATATCACGCGGAATGGCTGCAATTTCATCATGGATGGAAATCTGTAATTCCGAAATTGTCTCTTTGCGAGTGGCATAGACCTTCTCCTTGAGATAGCTCCAAAGAAAGAAATCTGGAACTGATAAATCCGAGGATCTGGAGGGCCAGTGGATGTCACCAAAGCGAGAAATGTCTTGGTCCGGAAATAGCTGTCGCAATGCGTTCATGCTGATATTGACTGTGGGGGCAGTAACCCCATCTTGCTGCAAACACGTGTCACGATGTCCTATTCCTCTTAATTCAGGTACCAGGAAGTTGTTGAGCATTTGAAGATATCGTTCTGAGTTAACAGTAACGGTTCTGCCCTGGTGATCCTCGAAAAAGTATAGGCCAATAATTCCAAAAGTCCACGCCTGTGGAATAACGGTTAGCACGTCTAGCCGCGAAACTAGGTGGCCCGGGTTCGATTCCCGGTCGGGACAAGTTACCTGGTCGGGGTTTTCCCTCAACTCAATACGAGCAAATGCTGGGTAACTTACGGTGCTGGACCCCGGACCCGTTTCACCGGCATTATCACCTTCATCTCATTCAGACGCTAAATAACCAAAGCTGTTGATAAAGCGTCGTAAAATAACCTACTAAAAAAATTCCAAATCTGGCTATACCGCACCACACTGTAACTTTAGGGCTGTGGAGTGGAGTTTCATAAAGCAACTGAGGGTTGGTGTCTGACCAATACCAGAAGTTTTGCTTGTTAACTAATCCGGTTAAATGGAAATGTGTTTTCATCCGACATAAGCAAATTAGGCAGAATATTGTTCTCAGCAATCATTTCTTGAAGTTGCGGACAGGATGCTATTCTCATCTGCAGGTCAATTGGACGCAACTCATGAATAACTTACAGCTTATAAGGATAGAATTTCAAATCTGCTTTCAATATCCGGTGAAACGATCGCCGACTGATTTGCATTGTCAGCGAATGTCGACGGGCTGAGAGCTGTGGACTTCGCTGCATTTCTCCTCGAACGCGATTCACATTCTCGGGCGTTCGGACGGTTCTTGGCCTACCTGACGATTTCTTGTTTTCTCCTTTTTCCATGTTATTTCCAAGACTGGATCCATCGCACAATAATCCGTCTGTCAGGAACACGATGGTAACAATGTCTTTGGCGAAATAAACGCTGAACTGCAATTATACTATTTAAATTTTAAACGAATGAAAGCTTTCACAACCTGAATGCGTAAAAGTAGCCACGTTCAATAATTAGTAGGCTAGCGGTGTCAAAGAGGACGGAAGCTTTGTAGTTTCAATAATTTTAATTATGTCGCTGTCCATTGTCATCGTCAAGTCTTTTGAAGGCCGCTCCAGTACTCCACGCGGAGTGTATAAACCAGAGTTGCAAATTTTAGCAGTATGTCTTGTTCTAGTTCACAGTGAAAATTAATTATATTATAGTTCAGTGTATAATAAAAATGTGGAGGCCGTGGGAAGCGAGGGAAGCGAGTGAAGTGTCGGAACCGATACCCATGAACGTCAATAACGACGATGGTAATAATAATAATAATAATAATAATAATAATAATAATAATAATAATAATATATCAGAATTATATAACAATTCAAATTCAAAAGCTAGACCAAAATTATGTAAGCAGTGTCAAAAGTTTGTGTGCAATGCTCACACGTATGTTCTGAAAAACGGTTTAGGTCAAGGAAAAATTTCGGAGACATCTAAAATTCTTAAATTAAATAGAAATGCTGTAAGTAAAATTGTAAAAAAGGGACCTAAGACATATAAAATGCGTGGACACAAAGTCGCAAAATTTAATAAAGTAGATGGTTTTACGTGTGATTACATTCGCCGTGAAATATATAGTTCTTACAATAAGGGCCATTCCTTAACAATAAAAGAATTATTACAAAAAGTCAAACTTTCCGGTTTTCCTTATGGAGAAACATTTAACTGTTTCTTTAAATAATTAATTTAAAATAAATAATCTAAATAATATAATCTTCAAATTAACTCATGCTTTGAGCAATTAAGCCTAGCCCATATCCATGTTATATTAATATATAGCAGCAACAAACAAGACGTGACAACGTCGCATTTTCATTTTATTATCGGTGCATGCAATAAAGACCTACAAATGTTGAAAGAAATGCCGCTGCCTAATAATTAAACGAGGCAACTTTATTTGTATGGACCACTGATTTATCGCAAATGAAATAGCAGACCTCCTGGAATAAACAACCAATTCCAAAGCCGCCGTTGCTATGTACTGCTATGCAGCGTTGTATTATCACAGTCTAGCATATACAGTCACGAAGCTTGAGTTGTTGAGGGTACTAGGAACAATAGACTGTGCCAGTACTATTTCGCATTGTCTATGATGAGGCGATAGTAGCGATCCTAGTGGTAAGCAACTATCTATGGATGCATATTCCCTACGTATTGAGCTTCGTGACTGTATATGCTATAGTCGCGACGCTGTTATTCCCGGCGTCACTCCTCCTCTTTGCTTACGTCTTAGGAAGTGAAGGCTCTATAAAGTCTAGGCAGGTAGTATCGTTCGCCATTTTTGTTCTTTCGTTGCCGAGCTACCTGACGAGGAATCTATTTGCCACACCGTTAAACATTATCATGTCGTAGCTCCTATGATAATAAATCAAACGCACTGTAATTCAGCAAATAACTGAGCGGCAAATAACGTCTTCGTGTGCATTCTGCGAACGCCAACGAAAGAACCAAAATGGCGGGCGATTACATTAAGTATTTATCGAGCCTAAGGAAATGCATAATGTCTTCATCAGCGAATCACAAGACGCACACGTTTAAATGTAGCCGATCTGCAACGTGATTGGCTGCCGGAAATTAGAGCGACGGGATTTTAGACTGTGGTATTATGTAAATGTACCTTACATTTTGCTCCACTTTGTATTATTTTTTAATATCGACTTTGCACAATCGCTACAAATTTCTATACATTTTTTTCAGTCCATGTTATTGTTTTCTATAGCTGATCACACCGTGCTCTGTGTATTTTGCTTTATATCACTTTCGGAGTCATCAATTTGTGGAAAATGAAGAACATGGTGAACAAGAAGGAAACTCCGTTCGTGATTTCAAAATCGAGTGGGCCTACTGCATTGTTTAAAGATTTCATATGGTGGAATTTGAATCGTACCAAGTATTAGATCCAAACATATGTGGTTATTCCTCAGACATTTAGAAACGGTAAGAGAAAATAATTAATATTCTAAATGTAAATATCTTCTTGAAAATTAAGCGAAGATATATAGGCTATAATACAGTCGTCAATTATTTTTCTTGTCCACGGGCCAAGCTTGAAAACCCGCCAACTGACCTTGACAATGAACTAACATCAGTTCAGACGAGTTGAAATTCTGACTACCGACGTTCGCAAAACGATTCAATCTCGGGACATTTGGCCTGCAATAATCTATTGATTACGGTATTTATTTTATGACAACAAATAGAAAAAGAAATGATCCTTAGTTGTAGAATATAAATGCAGCAGAACAGCAACTATCTAATTAGGACCTAGATTAATCAGTAATATGGAAAATACGGATAATTGACCTTATAAAAAAAAGAAAGGATTTCACAAGGAAATATTGCATATATAGCCTACTTTATTGTATGTATGTATGCATGTATGTTTGTATGTATGTATGTAACTTATGTATAGTTACAGTAGTTACATTGAAATATCACACATCTGACGTGCAATGGGAACTAATTCAGAGAACATTGCCATTTAATTGACACTCGCTTTGTAATAGCACAACCTCCAACTAAATTTGATTTTTCATTTTACACACTCCCTCTATCGCACTGTACATCCAACCAAAAAGCCAGAAACTAAACACACTAGAACAATACGAAATATACAGACACACAAAAACACATCCAAATGAAATTCTCAACACACAACTCAATTTCAGAACACATACACTCTTTGAGTCTACATTACACTACACAAACACACCCCCACAGGAAACAAAACAAAAGGCGCCAAGACCAGCAACAACCAGTTCTGAAAAAGGCCAATAGCAGGCCGAAACATGTCAACCAGGTACGGTAAAATTTAACACGACATATAATTCCGAAATAAATTTTGTTAGGTTTTGTCGCAGTACATGGAGATCAGTCCTCTGTTAAATAAAATTACTCAGAGAAAGTGAGAAAACTTCGACAATCAAGCACACGCAGTTTCAGATCTCACAAGCAAACGTTCTGATGGGGGCAGATATAAAAGTTAATTGTTTTCTTCTTTCACCATGTTAATAAAGTCAAAAAAGTGCTTATACAAATTTTGGCCACTCAACCGCAATTACGAGGGCCGTAAAAAATTAAGTTCGCTAGGAGCCGCTAACAGAAAAAAAACACAATTTCATTGAACAAATTTATTGGATCGGACACAGCAATTGTTGAGCTATTTTTCAACATATTTTCCATCGGAATTGAGACATTTCTCATATCATGGGATCGACAGAGAGAGGTGCAGACGCAGTCAAACGCTGGTTCTGATCTGAGGCGACTGACTTCTACGACACAAAAATTGATTCCATGGTATGACAAATGTCTCAATTCCAGTGGGGGATATGTTGACAAATAGCGCAACGATTGCTGTATCTGTTTCAATAAATATTTCTATATAATTGTGCTTTTTTCTATAAACGGCCCCAGGGAAAATGACTTTCTGGACGGCCTCGTAATTGCGGTCGAGTGGCCAAAATTTGTATAAGCACGTCTTTTGACATTATTAACATGGTGGAAGAAAAAAATTTAACTTTTTCATCTGCCCCCATCAGAACGTTTGCTTGTCAGATACCAATTTTGGCTTTGAACATTAATACACATCAAGTAGTGTAAGAGCTGTGTTATTAAATTTTCATAATAACGAAATATGCTTGTTGAACTGAAGTTACGCGTGCAGTAAAATTGCAGATACCATGCTTATATGGAAGGAGGAGTAAGGAAAAGGGCGATTTCGCTTTCCTCAGGATGCACAGCGACTTGATATCACGGGGCACGCGCCTTTCTGAAAAGCCGGCTGCAGGCAGTTGTCACAGAGGTGCAATGTTTTGAACACAGAGGGATCCGGAAATAGCGCAGCTGTATATTTAGACCGCTCCACTCCCTCCTTACCGCAGACCAACTCCTTGCCCAGCTCTCGTCTCGTCTCAGCTGAGTCATTAGCACCCTGCATACAGGGAACGTAGGGCTGAGGAAAACTTCTTTGCTCTATGAGTGAAAGAAATTGGAGATAACCACAATACTAATGTAAGGATAGGCAAAAGGAGAACATGTCCTCTTTTTTAATCATTTTATCCTGTCCGGCAGGCATTTAAAAATAATTAATTTAATTTAATTTTATTTTATTTATTTATTTAATGTCCGTATAGGTCAGTTTCTGTCTGATGCTTTTCCAATTCACTGCGGGCTAAAGCAGGGAGATGCACTATCACCTTTACTTTTTAACTTCGCTCTAGAATATGCCATTAGGAAAGTTCAGGATAACAGACAGGGTTTGGAATTGAACGGGTTACATCAGCTTCTTGTCTATGCGGATGACGTGAATATGTTAGGAGAAAATACACAAATGATTAGGAAAAACACGGAAATTTTACTTGAAGCAAGTAAAGCGATCGGTTTGGAAGTAAATCCCGAAAAGACAAAGTATATGCTTATGTCTCGTGACCAGAATATTGTACGAAATGGAAATATAAAAATTGGAGATTTATCCTTCGAGGAGGTGGAAAAAATTCAAATATCTTGGAGCAACAGTAACAAATATAAATGACACTCGGGAGGAAATTAAACGCAGAATAAATATGGGAAATTCGGTTGAGAAGCTCTTATCATCCAGTCTGCTGTCCAAAAATCTGAAAGTTAGAATTTATAAAACAGTTATATTACCGGTTCTTCTGTATGGTTGTGAAACTTGGACTCTCACTCTGAGAGAGGAACATAGGTTAAGGGTGTTTGAGAATAAGGTTCTTAGGAAAATATTTGGGGCTAAGCGGGATGAAGTTACAGGAGAATGGAGAAAGTTACACAACACAGAACTGCACGCATTGTATTCTTCACCTGACATAATTAGGAACATTAAATCCAGACGTTTGAGATGGGCAGGGCATGTAGCACGTATGGGCGAATCCAGAAATGCATATAGAGTGTTAGTTGGGAGACCGGAGGGAAAACGACCTTTAGGGAGGCCGAGACGTAGCTGGGAGGATAATATTAAAATGGATTTGAGGGAGGTGGGGTATGATGATAGAGACTGGATTAATCTTGCACAGGATAGGGACCGATGGCGGGCTTATGTGAGGGCGGCAATGAACCTTCGGGTTCCTTAAAAGCCATTTGTAAATAAGTAATACTTTACACTTGAGCTACATGAGGCATTGCAGCCCGAAAGAGCAGAAGCTCGTGCTCGGGCGCAGTTCAGATCAGTTATACAAAATATATCACAAAATTAAGAGAGTTCATTGAGCACAATAACATTAATAAATGATCAAATACATACAGCATGTAATAATAGGGTCTGTATACAAATAGAAAGTACACAAGTACATGAATATTAGAGTATCAATTTTTAACTCAATTAGCTTAAACAATTAAATAATTAATTAATCTGATTTGTTTCTTAAATTTGTGTGTCTTAAATGTACTTAGCTCAGGGTAAGCCCTAATTAATGCATTATATATTTTGGGTTCAAAATTTCTGTAGTGTTTTAATCCAGCAGTTGTGTGGCATTTGGGAGTATTTAGAAAGAAACTGTAGTTTTGTCTCGTATGGTATTCATGAGGATCAAATTTAAATTTATTGTGATTTTTATGGAAGTAAATCGACAATGTTTGTTTATAAATTTGTTCTAGATTTGATACACCAAATACCTGAAAAATTAATTTTGTTGGGTAATCAAAAGGTTTATATAGACAAATTTTGATAATTCTTTTTTGGAGCAAATTTAAAGGATGGAGAGTCGATTTTGCCATTCCTCCCCAACCTAAAATACCATACTGAATTATTGATTGAAACAGAGCTAAGTACACAGTACGCAGAACATAAACAGGTAAATAAGAGCTTAGAGTGGAAAATTTGTGGATTGTTTTACGCAATCTGTTACACAGGAAGGAGATATGCTTGTCCCATTTTAAATGTTGGTCAATAATAATGCCTAAATATTTAACTTGTGAGGATGTACTCAAAGCGTTACATGAGCAAGTAGGTAGGTTACAATCATATATTGTTATACTTCTATTATTATTCATTTTTATTTGCTCAAGGCCATGTGATGTTAATGAAAATGGTATTAATTTTGTTTTAGAAACGTTCAAAGAAAGTAAGTGAGCATCCAGGCATTCTTTAATAATGTCCGGCATTTCGCATTTCAGCTAGAATTAATATGAATATTGAATAATGTACGATACTATGCATAGAATATCTAAACAAATGGTGAAAACCTATGGAAGAATTTAACTGCTTTCAATGGTTGAAGCTGGAGCACATAAAAATATAAAATATGATGACCTATCGACATGCATTGAATTCTTACACTCTAAAAATGTACTATTCATGACTCTAAGATGTTTTATCAATTTTATTCTGCAATGTACAAAGATATGCCAATCAAGTTATTTTTGACAAAAATTTAAGTTTAGATAAACAATGGTGCAAATTCTTCAATTCCGATACTTCTACGAGCACTGAAACTTTCTTAGAACTCTTAAAAATATGTCAATTACATCAAATCACAATAGAAGTGCTGAGAGAGTATTTATCCTAATATCTGCTCAATGGACAAAAGAGCGAAATCGCATGCTGACGAAGACAGTCAGAAGTATCATCAGGGTGAAATATAATTTCAAGATCATGTCCTTTGAACAGTTCCATAATTAATTGAAGAGTCCACTGCAAGAATGATGGATGTCATTTCAAATACATTTTGCAGGAGAAGCAATTGAAAGTTTGAAATGCTTAGCGCTCAAAGCTTAGCTGTGATTTTCCTATCATTACTGGACAATGACTATCAGTGTTAATGCCATATAACTCTCTATGTGCATTTTATATGTCTTAAGCTATGCATTGACAGTCTTGGTTCATTTTCGACAAGAAAGTGACATCCATCATTCTTGCAGTGGACTCTTCAATTGTTACAAGATATAAGCACAGTCTAGTATATACAGTCACGAAGCTTGAGTTTTGAGGGTGCTAGGAACAATAGACTGTGCAGGTAGCCTACTATTTCGCATTGTCTGTAATGAGGCGATAGTAGCGATCCTAGTGGTTAGCAACTATCTATGGATGCATATTTACCACGTATTGAGCTTCGTGACTATATATACTAGACTGTGATATAAGTTTGCCTCTTCAGTCTCTTGTCCAAAAAGTGGGCTCCACAGATAATTTTGTTCATACAAATTTTTAACAAGTCCTCCTTTTTTTAGCAATGTCCTCTTATTTTAGATTCCATCTCCTTCTATAGAATTTCTTCTCGTGGTAACCTTATGTAAGGACAGCTAACTAGGCTTGCCAGACATACGATTTTTTAAGAAATAGTACGGTATTTTTTATAATCGGAAACACAAAACACTAGCAAGTTGTTTCAAATGCAGTAATTCCTATCACAAGAACATTGTCAACTTGTTAAACAGTAGAATACATAGCATAGAGCATGTCTGCATAGAGAAAAGGGTTTAAGAATAGATTAAATATAACTGCCTCTAATCCTCTTGCAACAAGCAATGTGATAGGCCTATAGTTACAACAAACCTTCCCGAAGTAAAATAAATATTTACATATATGTAAGAAATTTATAGGCCACTCATTTTTCATATGGAGTAAGGTACCAAATTTTTCATATCCACAGATTAAGTATGAAAAATATACTAATTTTTTTTTCGCCCCCAAAATTTGCCTCCCCGGGCCATTCCCCATGTTAGCTCATGCGTAAATAAGCCCCTGTCCCTACTGCCATTGATGCCGAGTGTCTGTACGGGAACCTCAACCTGTGGGCCTCCATATTCTGTGATGACTTTATATAGAAGTTCATGACCACAAATCATACACAGATCGTGATTAGTGTGGCCACCTCCGTGAATGAAGATTAAGTGACAAAGAAAGGACATTTCAGGATTTTGAGGGACACTGCGTGAAATCAAGTCGTAATAATTTATTCTACTGTATTCTTTCTCTCATAAATACAGAAATTGTTTTACTACACAGATTAAATTCACAACAGCCAACATCTGAGTCATCAACGGAAAGCAGAAGCAAACGAAGTGGTGGGACGTGATAATTCGCGCCAAGCAATGCTGCCAACACTAATTTTTCGGCATAAATCCACATGGTTAATTTTATAACCTATATGACAGCACAGGCAGCTTATTATCCATTATATCGAAACCATGGAAAACTTAACTTGAGAAATAGGTACACGAAGATTAACGAAAGAACAAACTGTCCCGTGACGCAAAATGCAGAACTGTCCCAAAAAAACTCGGGACAGTTATTTATTTATTTCTTTATTTATTTCTTTATTTGCTTATTTATTTACTTATTTATTTATTTACTTATTTACTTATTTACTTACCTATTTACTTATTTATTTACTTATCTATTTATTTATTTACTTATTTATTTATTTACTTATTTAATTACTTATTTACTTATTTATTTACTTATGTATGTATTTATTTACTTATTTATTTATTTACTTATTTATTTACTTACTTACTTATTTACTTACTTATTTACTTACTTACTTATTTACTTACTTATTTATTTATTTATTTATTTATTTACTTATTTGTTTATTTACTTACTTATTTCCTTACTTACTTATTTATTTATTTATTTATTTATGTATTCATTTATTTATTTACTTATTTACTTACTTATTTACTTATTTACTTATTTACTTATTTATTTATTTATTTATTTATTTACTTATTTATTTATTTACTTATTTACTTCCTTATTTATTTATTTATTTGTTTATTTATTTACTTATTTAATTATATATTTATTTATTCATTTACTGACTGATTTATTTATTTATTTACTTAATTATTTATTTATTTATGTATTTATTTATTTACTTATTTATTTATTTACGTACTTATTTACTTATTTATTTATTTATGTATTTATTTATTCATTTATTTATTTATTTATTTACTTATTTATTTATTTGTTTATTTATTTACTTATTTATTTATATATTTATTTATTTATTTACTTACTGATTTATTTATTTATTTATTTATTTATTTATTTATTTATTTATTTATTTATTTATTTATTTATTTATTTATTTATTTACGTACTTATTTACTTATTTATTTATTTACTTATTTATTTATTTATTTATTTATTTATTTATTTATTTATTTATTTATTTATTTATTTATTTATTTATTTATTTATTTATTTATTTATTTATTTATTTATTTATTTTAGCTAATAATTGTAACATAAAATATAATATAAACAGAAAAACTTTAGCTCACCCCTGAATGAGTAGAACTCGTGCTCAGGGATGGATTCCTGAATTGAAATTAAGAAGTATGTAATACAATTTGTCTTATGTCTACTACGCAATAAGAATACATAAATTTAATTTTATAATTTTTCAATTTTTATAAAATCCATACATAACTTTTTTAATTTAATACTAGAACTATTAGAATTGACAAGATTAGAATATGTAAATATAAATTTGTTATATATTCTTGGGCCTAAATTACTACTGTGATTAAATACTGTAGCAATGTTGCATTTTGGTTCAAACAATCTTAAAGAATTAGTAACTTTTGTCCCATAGCCTAAATATGAGAATACAATTGTATAGGAATAATTTTTTTTTTTTTTTTTAATTTACAATTGAGTTGACTATTTCGTTAAGGTTTTACATTTACTGTGCATACATATTCCCAGCCTGAGCAGAACGGCGCGGCTCATCTCGCTTACGTCATGTAGCGCGCTTGGATGACGTCATCGGTATTAACAGAAAGTGTGACCGGATTTCTAGAATGTCAAGTTCGTAAACGATTCACGTTGAAAATAAATAATAAATAAATGCATTTCATATATTTTCAAATGTTATAACAACAGATTCAGAATATCCCATTCAATAAAATAAATTATATCATTAATAATAAAATAAAAACCGTAAGATTTTAAAGGTCGAACAGACCGGTCAAAACCACATTCAAAGGGTGATCTCTTTTACACATTATCCCGTTCTTGACTTGCAGGTTATGGCCACATCTCTCCCTCCACCACGACGGGTCGCGCCATCACGATCGTGTACGCCATCTTCGGGATCCCCATGTTCCTTATCCTGCTGGCTGATTTCGGAAAGTTATTCACAAGAGGAATCAAATTCATCTGGGCTTTCGTGCGCAGAGTCTACTACACTGGTAGCTGCAAGAAAGTGCGACGAACTGTGCCCGTGCAGGTAAGATAGTTGGCTGCTCACGAGGAAGCAGGAGGAAGATTTTACGCTGTTGAGGTTGGGAGTCCAGTTCAAATCCATGTCAGTTAATTATAAAGAAATATTACCCCATGTTCACTTTTGACTGGTAGCTTCCGGTGTCGTGTCCGTAGCCCTAAGGGTGCGAACAGACTGAAGTTGTAGGTTCGTTGCAGGAACTAAGTCCTCAGTGCGTACGTAACAGAACAGCTTTATTACCAGATACCAGCAGGCAAGCGCGTTTTACAATGTGTTAATACTGGGTGTTCATTTCAAAGTGTGTCATGACGTCACTGTTGTGAGTCAGCGATTTGAAGCGAGTTTCAGCTTCTATGTCAGAGAGTTGCCTATTATTCAAGACGTTCAATCTGAACTTGAGAACGTGTACGGTATAACTTGAACGTCGTAGCAACAGATGGCGGTCTGTATGCTACCATAACCTCTTTCGAACTGTGTTTTGCGCGGGCAAGTCGTACGCAGGGTATTTGTTATCATCGATTGCGTACGGCAACTTTCCACAATACAAATCAAATGCTCCGTGTCCATGTTGACCATCGAAATTAATGTCAACAAATACGTAAGTAATCGTCTTAACCCTCTCCCCATATCCCGACAGTAAGAAAAAAAACTCACCTCAGTACATGTTTCCAAACAGTTCACATTCCTGCCACTACCGGCGTTGCCGTACTTATCGATAAGTACACTTCAGAATGAACGCCGTACTTGCTAGGAAACTTCTCTGGCATATAGGTAATACGCCTCTGCGGAAGTGTAGGAAGATTGAATTTTCTAGGCTCATCGGCCAGCCACATGACGGCATACAGCGAGCCATGACACATTTTGAACTGAACACCCAGTAGTTTATATAGAATCTCGAAAGACTGATATAGAGGACACTGGCCAAGCTCATGTAACCTCTTGACCGTCGTCTTTCTTGACCTTGGGGGTCAGGCTTTGATAGAAGTCTTACATTTGGTTGTTACTTCTTATAGTTTCATAAATGGGCCGAATCGGTTAAATGAAGCAAAGATTTTAAATCTAGCGTTGCAATTTAACTGAAGCAAGACGGAGTCAGAAAACGAAGTACAGTAGAACTTGGTTATAGCGACCTCGTTTTGTGCGACACCTCGTCTATAACGTCAGATATTTTGTGGTCCCAACTAATTCCCCATAAGACATATGAAGAATCCACTGCAAGAATGATGGATGTCATTTGTAACACATTTTGCAGGAGAAGCAATTGAAAGTTTGAAATGCTTAGCGCTCAAAGCTTAACTGTGATTTTCCGATCATTACTGGACAATGACTATCAGTGTTAATGCTATATAACTCTGTACGTACATTCTATATGTCTTAAGCTATGCATTGACAATCTTGTTTCATTTTCGACAAGAAAGTGACATCCATCATTCTTGCAGTGGACTTTTCATATGCTTTCCTACCTTGCTTAATACTACAAACGCATATGCATCTACCTCGCATATCACGTCATTTTCAACCTCAGTTTGGAATAAGATTTTCTAAGAACCAAATTATTTTAAGAAATATTTTGTTGAAATCTGACCCTGACAAATTCTTTACAGTCTCCTTCTGTCATAGACCTCTGGAATGCAGGCGGATTCCCCACCCCATTGTAACCTGCCCGAATTCATGCGGTATTAGATCAGTTTCGACAGGAAGTTTTCACTAAGTGCACACAAGTTTAACGCAGTATGGCCACTAAAAGAAGTGAGTGACGCTTTAGAAGCCATTAGAATTATGAACATGTTCTATGAAGCTAGGGAAGGGAGCAGTGAAATTGCAACTGAAATTATGAACATAGAATGTAATTTAGCCCTAGAAAGTGTGTATTGGGCAAGTAGAAGACAACAGAGTAAAATGACTGATTACTTTACTTCTAAGTAAAGTAGTTTTGTGAGTACTGAACAAACTGTTTTAATACAGTATTTATAATTGTAGGCCTACGTGTATTTTATTATGTTTATTGTAGGCTTAAAAGTCAATACATAAATCTAAAAAAGTCTAATTAAGTTTGTTATTTTTCATTTTCCACCTCACTAGATTGAAAATGTGAATCTCGGTTACTACGACACTCGTTTATAACAACATAATTTTTAAGATCCCTTGGATGTCGTTATAACCAAGTTCTGCTGTAATTTTAACATTAATTTTGGAGGTCCAGATTTCAGTCTGACGAAATTCTTACATATTCTGACGAAATGAGTTCAATTACACAACTTCAATAATACCAGTAAAATTATTATTATTATTATTATTATTATTATTATTATTATTATTATAGTCCCAATCATAGTAAATTTAACTACTTTATTTATCACTCTTTTCATACATGTTACAGGAAGTTATGAAAGGCGTGCAACTAGTGTATGATTTCGCGACTTTCCGACGACCGAGCCAGATGATGGGCGAGGTCGGCGAGAATGCGCGGAAAGCTCCCATTGCCCGCCCAGAGGACCTGGAGCTGCAGGTGCCCTTGAACCAGCCTCAGCCTGCAGCACCACCACCACCACCACCACCGCAGCAGCCCACTATCACGGCTACCAACTTGCCCATAGACGGACACGAACCTCCAGGAACCCCAGCCCTCAGCACGTTCGAAGTAGATGACGAATTTAATCTTCCAATCTCGGTAGCTATAGTCATATTGCTCATCTATATCTTCGTTGGAGCTACCATTTACTGGACGTGGGAGAACTGGGGATTCTTCGAGTCCTTTTATTTTGTCTTCATTTCCATGTCCACTATCGGATTTGGAGATTTTGTTCCACAGGTATGTCTTAACAAACAAATAGTTTACAAAAAAATATAAATTCCTTTAAATTACAAGACCTTCTCTATGTTTTTTTTTTTTTTTTTCCTTTGTTTAAATCTGTTTTAATAATACATTAATGCTATGTTCTTTTTCAGTAACTATACAGTATTTTCAGTCACACAAGTCTTGTTTATTCAGTAACAGCATGAGCATGTTTTCCAGTACTTTACTTTAGTTTAGATTAATTTTCTTTGTTGATTTACTGATATAGCGAAGTAATAAATCTGTACATATAAACATGTACTGTACATAATTCTATGTGATTTTGTATAGTTGTTGTATTTTTCATTAATAATGAAAATATTGCATTTCTCTGCACAATAATAAACATCAAAATATTCGAAGATTTTACAATAAATAGTAATCTGTATAATACTGGGCTATATTAGTAATTCCATATTTGACAATAAAAAATCATTATCAATTCCAACCGCTTTAATATTTAGCCTATACAGTGTGAACCGTAAGTAATGTCATTAATTTCAGGGGGTTATTCTTTGAGATATTAAAAAAAAAAAACTTTAATACAATTTTGCTCGGTTTTGCTTCCTTTTCGAGTTAAAAATTATTTTATATGAAACATTTCATAGAGTGTTTTGGGAAAGCCATTGATTTAATCCCCAATATACTCAGACAATGTAAGAGAGCAGTGTATTATGATAATAATTTTTAGTAGGTTATTTTACGACGCTGTATCAACATCTCAGGTTATTTAGCGTCTGAATAATATGAAGGTGATAATGACGGTGAAATGAGTCCGGGGTCCAGCACCGAAAGTTACCCAGCATTTGCTCATATTGGGTTGAGGAAAAACCCCGGAAAAAACCTCAACCAGGTAACTTGCCCCGACCGGGAATCGAACCCGGGCCACCTGGTTTCGCGGCCAGACGCGCTAGCCGTTACTCCACAGGTGTGGACATGATAATAAATGATTGAAAGAATTTTGGTTTTATCTTTTTAGATGTGCAGAAATTGTATCCGAACAAATGTAACTTTTCGTTCTGCAAAGAAAATTTAAAATGTTACATTTATTTGGATTAAATTTCTGCAACTTCAAAGGACAAAACTAAAATTATTTCAAATATTTATTATTATAATACACTGCTACCTTAAGTTGACTGAGCATATTGGGAATTAAATCAGTGACTTTTCCAAAACACGTTATTATATTGCTTGTATTATTTTTTTATTTATAAATGTTTCATATAATAGTACATTATGCAACGAGCCTATAATGATAGTAATTAAGACGCGAGTATGTTTGTTCATGAAACGAGCGCAAGCGAATTTCATAATTTTCATACGAGTGTCTTAATTACCATTATAGGCAAGTTTCATACGACTTTTTATGCTCGACCATATTTCTAACTTGAAATTATTCAGAAGTATTCATTTTATTTGTATCTGACTGAAGATCGGAAGTGACCTTGTGCATAGCTCGTAAATTGTGAGATGTGCGCAGACGCGAAAGTATTGATTTTTTCCGAGGAACAATAATGTCATTGACCTTGATGTAATGTAGAGAATAACATGAACTAATTTTGGTAAAACGTGGAAATTAATTTATAATTTAAAAACGAGATGTCAAATTGAATTTATTTGAATATTATTTACAATTAACGCTAATTATTATAGTAACAGAACAGAACCTTCTGCGAAAGTATTGGATTTCCGGCCTCCGTGACGTTTCCCTCGTTGTCTTTCGATTGCATATCCGAGAATAATCGAAAACCTGAACTTTAATGAATAGGTGTACTTTAATGACATGCATTAAAGGACTGCTACCAAGTGTATAATTACTACATTTCGGCATGGTCGAGCATAAAAAATTGTTATTTCGAAAAGGAAAGAAAAACGAGCAAAATTATATCAAACTTTTTTTTTTAATGTCTCAAAGAATAACCCTTTAAAATTAATGACATTACTTATGATTCACCCTGTATGTATTTTTCAAAACTTCGTTGAATATAAGTACTAAGATTACTTTTATCATTGCGTTTTAGTTATGATGCTTGTGATGCTGTTTCGCTTTTTTATCTGAGTATGAAGTAAATATAAGAGATGTTTGTTTCTCATGTCAGCAGTTAATCTGTAATGAATGATGACACTTTTAATCTTCATATCCAATGTAAATGAATTACTTTAAAATTTTTAAATTGAGTAAGAATAGTATGATCATATAGCTGATTATGGTAGTTAGTTCTTCGCAGAAATACACTGAATGAAGATAATTACTTTTATAACGAATTTTTTAACATATATTACAATGTTAGTTACGAAAAAAAAATGTTCTAGTGAATAACCACAAATAAATACTACATTTATTTCCAATTAACAACACAAAACCTTTCATTCAATTATAACTTCGTTACCAATACTCTTAATAAATTGATCTAGTAATATGAATTCATAGACCAAAAGGTTACCCTACACTTATACAATATGAATTCAGCTTAGGCCTACATATACAAGCTAATTGAACATACTGAAAAGGCATTCAGAATTTTTTGCATTAATGATAACGAATTATATGCCGAGCTTTTATGATATTTACATGTAGAGATTACTTAAATAAAGTTCATACGAAAATTCAACCGACAATGAAAAACATTCAAACCCTGTGGTGAGGTGATGAAAATTCCTCAATGTAATTTGATAAATAAAATGATACCAAATACTTTACTATAATAATACCGGACAGCTGTATACTAGCAGCATTGGCGTGAGTGCGAAATATCGCGGACCTGACATCTAGCGGAGCGGTATGGAATTACGTTCACATACACAAATATTAACATAGCGGGATTCGGACTATTGTTTAAAACGTGAGTTACTAATGTGGAATTATATATGAAACACTTAAGAAATGTTCAATAATATTTAATGTATAATTATTACCTTATATCAGAGATGCATATTATGAGAATATTGCATACTTCATATTACTTTCCGTAATTAATTGTTACATTTTTTCTCTTTGCTTTAGTGGGACAAAATCAGTTCTGACATTAGGAATGAATTTACAATAATGCTTTATATACCCATTGCTGACAACTGCAAAAATAAAAATGGTAGTATTCTGATGCTTGTAATAATTATTAGTAAAGGCACGTAGACAACAATAAAACTTAATTTGCTAAAACCTCAAAATTTCCAATATATTGTAACTTCTATTCATTTATTAGGCCTAAATAAAAAAGCTAATTTTTATTGTTCTATCAACACAGAGACAAAGACATTAGGCCTAATAAAGAATTTTGTTGACTCACGTTTTATGAACTGTCGGAAATCGAAAGTACGATTTGGAGCAATTTGTAATGCTGCAATTGTCACAATTATAAACAGCACACATACACCCTGACATTTTGACACAGCACTAATTAATAAAACTATTAACTAGCCCAGCAACAATAGCCTATACATTGCAGTTAATCACAGCTTGTTTCGCGAGTATCTCCACACCGGCAGCCTAGGTAGCAGCACCAGCGTCGTTCGCAGCAAAACTGCTAGCTGTCCGGTATTATTATAGTAAGGTATTTGGTGATACTACATTTCAGTTGAGGTGATACAGTTTTAGGTGCAATATAAATATTAAAAAGTCAAAGAAAAAAACTACAAAAACAAAATAAAAATTGAAGCATTTGAGGCAAGTCAAAATGATATAAAACGTGTTTATCACCATGTCAACCATTTACACTGAAATAGGCATACACTACAGAATGTGGTACTAGTCAACGATCAATCGTTCGAATATCACATGAGCACAAATGACACTTTATAAACTTCAGCTTCAGCATCATCTCAGTGAGAATGATCCGGATTGTTGTTCAGTTGAATTCTGTGAATGATGTCTCGGAAAACTATAGCGTGGCTCTTCCTTTCGAACGAAAAACTTCCAGTGACAAGGTTAATTTTATAAATGTAGTAAACTTAAAAAGAAGAATGTACAATACTGGTCATCTGATAACGTATTGTGCAACTGTCACATGGGACACAGGATCTCTCTGGGGATGTCATTGATTAAAATAATCTACAGTACAATGCAAGTGAACTTCTGACCCCAGACATCAGTATGACCTCGAACATATCCTCGCACGTTAGAGGCATTCTAACGCTTTTCACTTTTCAAACCTGAAAGAGGAGAAATTTGTTATAATCATGCATTCATAACTTTTTAATTTTTGCAGTTAAAAAAACCTTCATCGCTGCATTCGTAGTTTCTTCCTTCATTTTACGTCTTGTAAATTAATATCATAACGAACAACTATATGATCAGTCTATTTGTAAAAGTGTTTCTCAAGACATAATATAATATATACTTTACTCTTCTTTATAAAATTATAACACAAATCGAACTTTTCTAGTAATTATTATTCATTTATTTGAGATTTTATTTTGTAGCTGCAATTTTAGTTTTCAGTGCTCCTTCATAAACACATATTACAAATTTATGCAAAGACAAAGAATCTAAGTTACAATACAGTTACCTTCTTCTGATTTAGCTTTTTTTCATATTTATTTTCAATAGTTGCAAAACATTTATTAGCACGTCATCAAAAGTATAGATCATATATAACATATATATTTTTATATAGCGAATAGACTTAAAATAACTGTGCGTTTCCTCATTTTTTCATGCGTCTATTGTGGTACAAAGTCAAACAGTGTAAGTAATTCTGAGACATGCATATTTTCATATATTCGCAACTGCTTCTCTTTGATAACGACACGCATTGCAGCTACGCAGTAGAATAGAACCACCATGTCATCACGATGAGACAAAGGAGTGCTAAACTATGTAGTGCATATTACTGTATGATTGCTTACACATTTATAGACAACACTGTCCTCCAATGTTATGCATAGTCTACTTGTACAGTACACTCATACTTTGTTGAATTGTATAGTTATGTAGTTAATTCATGGTTTATGTCCGATGGAGAACTTCTGCAAATGGGTTTTCTAATTTCACGAAATCTGGTTCCTAACGCTAGTACTCTATAGTTGTAAGGACTATAACATGAATTATATTAATTAGTAATTTAAGATTTGTGTCTTATAATCATTGTCTTCTGTATTCACTTGCACTCTTTCACCATAAGTTTAAATCAGTTGCAATAGCTTACTGTTTATCAACAGTAATCTCACTAGACGTTTTGATTTATCTAGAGAAAATCAAAACTCGAGTGGGATTTAATTGACTATTACACGATTAGAAGAAAGTATATAAAGATTAGAAGTAACGAAGTACTCCAGTACAATAAAATATTAATTGACTTACGAAAATACAACTGTCTTCAAATGTATTATTGTACCATCTCAACATTACAAATATTACGCTAGATGCATGCTAGATGGCAGTAGTGAGCAATGCCTTCTCGTCGAGAAGTTCTCGATCTACACGTATACACGATGGCAATGCTACTAGTCAAGAAGGCTTTGTTGATTCAGTTTCATTTTTATTATTAAAACAGTTGCATTCCACTTCAATTATCTGAATCCCAGTAATCAACGTCACTTAGCAGATGATTTTCAATAAATCTTAATATTAAACAATCTCTGATACGTGACTATCCATAATATCATATAGCAGAAGCTACAACATGACCTAACTAATATACTGTACACAAGTGTTAAAAAAGGTTTAATTAACGACGACGACATAAAAAATAAACATGAATAATTTTAAAAGGAATAATTATTGAATGTACAATTTTCAAATTTGAATGTGGTTGATGGTTCAATTGATGTTATATTGGACGTGTGCGTAATAGAAGTGGAACTCGTTGATTTAGGCCTACATGGTGTATTCAACTTATTCAGGATTTCCGAATGGTGCTCTTCATTTATTTGTAAATCGGATTTCAGAAGATGCATAGGTATGATCAGTGATTTTTATTGATTCTTGTTCTTGAATGCCAATGCGAGTCATATTTGAAACTGCTGTGCATCGACTGGAGTGGTTTGTAATTATATATATATATATATATATATATATATATATATATATATATATTACGTCCAGACCAGCGCAGTTTCAAATGTTGGCAAACAAAGAAACAAATGCTAGGGACGCGATAAAATTAAACAAATGCTAGGGACGCGATAAAATTGTGCGATAAGCAGCCATGATTGGTTGAAATACGTCCTTTCGTACCGTTTTATTGGTCAAAAGTAGTGTGACGTAGTAAGAATGTAATAGTCAATGTAACAATATTGGACAGTAATTAAATACAAAGTGATTCACTAGGAGTTACCGAGACTTACGGAGTATTCGTCCTACCCGGGTACACCATGGTACGCGCTTAAACTTAGTGAGTAGTCGTGTATGTGCCTAACCTTCGTACGTACCCGTGTACGCGCTTAACTTTCGTGCTTACTTGTGTATGTGCCTAAATTTCGTGCGTGCAGACATGTGTTACCGTTCCTTATGATTGGAGCGGCATTTGAGAAGACATAATAAATAAAAACAAATTCTTATCTTATCTCTGCAAAGACAAGCGACGTCTTTGTTACCGACTGAGTATTGGTAATTAAACGAGGATACTATACTGATGTAGTATACCACTGTCTAGTTACAGTCACGAATCGTAATACGTAGGGAATATGCATCCATAGATAGTTGCAAACCACTAGGATCGCTACTATCGCCTCATCACAGACAATGCGAAATAGTACCGGCACAATCTATTGTTCCTAGTACTCTCACCACCTCAAGCTTCGTGACTGTATATATTAGACCAGGCCTGCACAAGGTTTGCGCTCTCCGAGCCGGCTCACAGCTCATGAGCGGAATGCAATATTAGCTGCGCTCTGTATAAGGGTGGACTAGAAGAAGGGGTGGATCTCGTACAAAATATACACAAAAGGAAGTACTATTACGACTGCTTATGAAATGAATTCCCATCCAGTGTTTGCAAAACTATCTTGGACTATTATTAATTAATAAAGAAATATTTATTTTACAGAAATAATAGAAATTCTATAGCTACTTAAATGTACAATATCAATTTGTTATATTTTTATTTATCAGTACATGAAAACGAGGTTTTATGCTGTTGGCAGCTGAAAGGAACAGTAGCCTACTGATCGTAATGAAACATCAGTTGTTTTTTTCCGGGGTTTTCCCTCAACCCAATATGAGCAAATGCTGGGTAACTTTCGGTGCTGGACCCCGAACTCATTTCACTGGCATTATCACCTTCATTTCATTCAGACGCTAAATAACCTAGATGTTGATACAGCGTCGTAAAATAACCCAATTAAAAAAAAAAAGAAACATCAGTCTGTTCGATGTCTGCCTTTATTAAAGTTGATTATAGAAAACAGTTGCTCACAAATATAAATGTTGAGCCAAACATAGCAATCATTTTCACAGCCAGCCTGTGTAGTCGTGGATATTATTGCTAATGTTTAGTCTTGTAAAGCTCAACCAGGCTAGTAGTATTATTCAAACGATCTTTAGCCCTTAGGTCACAGTGAAGATCAATAAGTTCGAGCTGTAAATCGTTAAATGTTAAATGTTATGTTCCGTCTTTTAGATTCCTCCATACTGTACTGTAGCAGTAGGTAATCAACGTGAAACAGTTACTGAGAATAGGCCTACACACTGCACTCCACTAGATAACTGAGTGGTCGTTTCCCTCTCCTCTACCTATAGCAAGTCTTTGTCATTCTGGCGTATCTTCCCCTCCGTTTCGGCGAGCGGTAAACTCGGCTCTCCCGCTCGAAAGGAGCGCGCGCGCTCGTTGAGCGCTGTTTGTGCAGGCCTGTACTAGACTATGGTAATACCTTCTCAGTTATTAATATACGTATAACATGGCTGTTCTTATGTGCTACTGTAAGTTCTATTAAGTAAGTTTTAAATTATTATTGCTAATATTAATGGTATTATTATCCCTTTGCTTGCTCTTTTAAATACATATCATTCTAGCCACTACAAAATTGTGCTGGGTGATCTGGCAGTTATTATCCGAGATAAGTGGGTTCAAACCCAGCCGAGGGCGTTGAATTATGAAGGAAAATAAAATCCTCAGCGTGTCTTCCTTCAGGAGGAAAGTAAAGCTGGAAGGCTCGTGTCGTACATTTACGACACATCTCTGCAGACAAAATTCGTCTCCATTTCTCTTCCGTCTTGAATTCCGACGCTGTATACCGTATTTACCCTATTGTAAAACAAGTTTTTCTTCAGAATTGTCGAATCCAAAAATCTGAGGTCGTCTTAAAAACACAGATTAAGGAATATCGTTACTCCTGCTCAAAGATAATGTTTTTACACTGCATAGTACAATCTGCGCACAAAGTCAGCATACACATTACAAAGTATACACTTTCATTAAATTAAATTACATAATCTACATTAGATTCAAGCTGACGTGCCATATTCGTGCTGGTGAGGTTGGCACTATTGCTGTCCATTGTTGACGCTCTGAGCCGGGCTGCCGAGTAAAAGAATAGAACTGGTAAGTGAATAAAGATTTTCTTAGGAAATCTCTTCAAAATAGGGAGTCATCTTAGATTCAGGGTCGACTTACATTCGGGCAAATACGATAACCTCTGTCGTTGAAAACTTCATTAAATGAAATATTACTATTACACCACTGTAAACTGGTATTAGTAAGATTCATTCTTACAGTAAGTGGTGTAAGGAATGGTTATGGAAAACAGAGCGGTCCATACATCTTGTAATAAAATTTTATGAGAAATTACAATTGCAAAAATGTAAAAAACGAATCATGACAATAATAAATTATTATTGTGAGAATTAAGTATTGAAATAAACCAGGAGCACAGGCAGCATGGGCTACTCCAAATAAATTCTACGACTAAATATAGGCTAATTATTGTTTCTTGCTTCTAGAGTAAAAATACTGACTTTTGATATGCTCAAGAGTAGGGCACTATAACCATAACCAAGCATTTACATTTCAGTTGAACTTGGGATAAAAATTGACTATTGTTGCTGCTTGTTAATTATGTTTCCATTATGATGACAAACAATTCTTCTTTTTTTTAGCATCCCATGTACATGATGGCTTCTATCGTCTATCTAGTATTTGGCCTCGCTTTAACATCTATGTGCATCAATGTTGTACAGGTAAGCATCTCCATTCAGTGACCAATATCAGATTTCTAATTTAACCCTTTCTGATTAGGGACAAGTAAATTTGTAGTCTAGTGTCAATACCAAAATATACAGATACAGTAGACATGCCGTCGGGATAAGCTAAATATTGTCCGCCCACATAAATAATAAAACATGTACTTAAACTTATATTATTATAATGGATACATCAAAATAAAAAACTTGCCAAAAACATCTCAAAGAACAAAAATTGTGAGCCAGAAGAGAAATCAGTACCACAGACTAGTATATACAGCCACGAAACTCAGTACGTAGTAAATATGCATCCATATATAGTTGCTAACCACTAGGATCGCTAATATCGCCTCATCACAGACAATGCAAAATAGTATCGGCACAGTCTATTGTTCCTAGCATCCTCACAACTCAAGCTTCGTGACTGTATATAGTAGACTGTGGCAGTACCGTATATAAGATATATCAAATGAAAGCTGTTCTCTGTATATCTCACTTGTCATGGCTGTCTTTATTAGATCTTGCAGAGAGGAGCTCGGTGTTTTTGTAGAAACTTTAAATTACAGGTTTGCATGTATGTACGAAAATAGTAAACGTTCGCTTCATAAATTTACTTGGTTCATATAAGCAAAGAACACAGTCCCATATAGGCCTACATTTCTGTGTGACTCCTAGTAATATGCATTTAACATTTTGATAATCCAGTTAATTGGTTTTATAATAATTCATTTCTTAATTTCTTGCGTATATAATGGACTTGAGTAGGACAGAAATTGTTAAATATTGAAAACAAATTATTATCTTTTTATGAGTTTATTAATTCGATACACTAATTCAGCGATGAGTAGAAAACTTCTTTATTTCATAATATAGGCTACACATTGTTTCACAAATTTATAGTAGGCCTATACGATATTTGGATCAATATATGAGTTGCGAGGTAAAAGTAATATACAGGGCTTTCATTTCAAAACTTCCCAGTCTAAATAACTAATTATTTAAATTGAATTCAATTTAAATAAAAAAATACCTAAATTTAGACATTGAGGGGGAAGTCTGAAACAAGGCTTAATTGTGTTTTATATTTCACCCCCACCCCCAGCCACCCCACTTTGAAATTTCAAATGGCACCCTTATATCTTTATACTTAAATATGAAAGATCATTCAATTCATTTTCGCATCTTTTGTTTGCTGGCAACCTGGATTGTTGCTGTTATCAGTTGATTGTAGGATGAAAACCAGCTAATTTAATCAATAGGACGATCTTAGACAATTAAGCATACTTTTTCGCACAGTTGTGGATCGTAATCCATATCGTGAAAAGCAGTATCAATGGCTGATGTCAAGTCTTCTATTGTGGTTTGCTTTGAAGCGTATCTTTAATCAATCCCCAAAATGAAAAATCCATTGGAGTGAGGTCTGGTGATCTGGGTGGCATTTCTATTGTCCCTCGTCTTCCATTAACTCTTCCACTAAACACCCCAGCAACGTAATTTCGCACAACTACAGCATAGTGTGGTGGAACACCATCATGCTGAAAGTAAAGTGAGTTCAAATTGTAGTAGTTCTTTGAAGATCGCCTTCCGTGTTTGTGGAACAATGTCGAAGTGTTCACTCCATTCTTGAATTATTAACTGATAATCACCTTTATGCCACGTTTTAACAGCAAAAAGCCTTTTCTCTGTCGACAATATATCAACAATATACATGAACAGTGAACGTAACTAACACAAACCTCTAAATAAACATCTGACATCAGAATTATCATTAAGCAATGTACTCTAGTAACTAATTGTCAGATGAACATCACAGGCGGATAATTTGAAATTCATCGGGGGAATAAATCTATACAGGGTGTCCCATTTATCTTGTGCACCAATTATAACTTTTTTGTTTGGATAGGTATTGGAATTTTTGTTTTTGAGAGTTATGTTAGAACGAGGGGCTTACATGAGTGTAGAGATTTGGTGCATGCAACTACATTATATTACTAGATACACTTGACGTCATCGATTTTTCAAATAGCACTACATACTTTAATCATATTACATTGATTACACAATTAAGACGAGTTAAAAAATGTATCACAATGTCACCTTCCCAATCAATAACAACAACAAAATGCAAAATGAATGCCATCAGAATGTACCGTTTGTTGTGATGCCCCATTCATCTTGTGCATTAACTTACACAAAACGAAAGATGACTGACGTCCGTACACGTCGTGTGTTGTGTGTTTGTTGTCTTAACATGTAAACAAACCACAAATGTCGACGCCACAATCCACGTACAGTGGCCTGCACGTTCTCCGGACCTGTCGCCACTCAACTTCTGACTGTGAGGAACTGTAAAGGACAATGTGTACCAGAACATTCTGACAACATCAGACGACATGCAGCAACGCATTCGACAGGCTTGTGTGTCCATTCAGCCAGAAACATCCCGGGCAGTCATATGGTCTTTCGGGGAATGCCTTCGAATGTGCATTAATGTGAATGGTCACCATTTGGAATATCTTTTGTGACTCTCAAAGCATAACATTATCACATTGGGAGTACGTTTCTGTTTCGTTTTGTTGTTGTTATTGATTGGGAAGATGACATTGTGATACATTTTTCAACTCGTCTTAATGTGTGTAATCAATGTAACATGATTAAAGCATATAGTGCTATTTGAAAAATTGATGACGTCACGTGTATCTTGTACCATAATGTTGTTTTTGTTGTTGTTTTCTAATGCCAGGCGTTTGACAATAAAGTCATTTGACCTCTTGCACTCCAATATTTTTCAAAGATATTATCATGACCAGCCACTGAAGCACAGATTTTGAGGTGTTCCGAATCCATTTCTTGGTTTGAGTTGCACAATGGGCAGTTAGGGGACTGATATATTCCAATTCTATGCAGGTGTTTGGCCAAACAATCATGGCCTGTTGCCAATCTAAATGCAGCTACAGACGATTTTCGTGGTAAATCGTGAATTAACTGTGGATTATGATGCAGAGAGTTCCATTTTTTCCCTTGAGATTGTGTTATCAAATTTTGTTTGTTCAAGTCTAAGTATGTAGACTTAATAAATCTTTTCACAGAGAAATCCGTAGATTTAGTAACAGGTCTGTAAGTAGCAATGCTGTCCTTCTTTGCTGTCATGTTTCCCAGGATTCCACAATGGGATGGTATACATTGGAATACAATTCTTTTATTGAATGATATTAATTGAGAGAGCATTTTAGTTATTTCTGCTGTTTGAGATGAAGGTGTGTGTTTAGAGACTATTGATAGAATAGATGCTTTGGAGTCTGACAATATAACTGCATTCTTAAAATTATTGATGTGGCATAGAAGATTCCTTAGACTTTCACTTATTGCAATGATATCTCCATCAAAACTTGTTTTACCATAATGTAGTTATATGTACCAAATCCCCACACTCATGTTAGCCCCTCGTTCTAACATAACGCTCAAAAACAAAAATTCCAATATCTATCCAAACAAAAAAGTTATACTGTAATAGGTGCACAAGATAAATGGGACACTCTTTATAACAGTAATGGGTAGTGGCTTTTGGGGCACCCTGTATAATGACACTTTTTAACGGCTTTATTATTAGATATGGATAACCATACATTCAGTAGTCATTAATGTTGTGTTTTTCTATGTACAGGAAAAACTGTCAGACAGCTTCCGACAAGCAAGTGCGAAGATTGGTGCAACAATTGGACTGAAAGTGAACGAGGAGGACGGCACCATAACACCCGTACCACCTGTGCAGATCGAGCTTCCTGAAGTGCACAACACCATAACTAAATCACAGTCAACGTGAGCTGGCCACCTCGTGTGAACAAGGGTCCAGCTTCGGAGTGGAGGCTTCTTTCCACCTCACAGATTACAATTCTGTAATTTTAACGCCTGCCATCTCTTATTATCTAAAACTGAAGGAAACTTCATGCTTACAAATGCAAAAACACATAAATACAACAAACGGTGCTTACGATATTGATACTGAATTGAAATTTTACATTTTGTGATTCGCTTTATAGATGTTTGTACAAAATATTTAGATTTTAAATATTATTCTGCACACAGGCATATCAGGTAGTTGAATTCTTTTGAGAAAAAGCAAGGTCTCAGTGGTTCGAGGCATTGAGTGTGAAAAAATAATAACAGAAACACTGAGTACCTTAGAATAATTTTCAGTATCTGTTTTCTTGCACTAGAAAAATATTATATTCTATTATGTTTTTTAAAACTGAGGACCAAGGAGATGTTCAAATGTGAAACATAATGAATTCTGAAGTAGTGAAGAAGACCGTGTTACTAATTTATCAAAATCAAAATACTTGTATAATGGGAATCTTCATTACTTGCTTTCACTTGTGTCCATGCAACAACACTAGCAACACATGTATTGACAGTGGCGGCACGTTCATGTTAGCGGTGCTAGCACTTTGAAAGTTATTTTGTTAAAATTATTTTAGCTGAAACAAGTTATATTTTATAGTTATTTCTTGTACCTGTTAATTAAAATGTAGGCCTAAAGATAGTTTTTTGGTCAGACCGCAAGATATAAGCTACAACGGTCGGTTTTCGTTACGTATGAATATTTCTCTATCCTTGTTAGCGA
Source organism: Periplaneta americana (assembly GCF_040183065.1). Lineage (NCBI taxonomy): Eukaryota > Metazoa > Arthropoda > Insecta > Blattodea > Blattidae > Periplaneta > Periplaneta americana. Next base: position 204,418,546 of record NC_091117.1, on the reverse strand, counting down.
TCTCTCTTTCGCTAACACACAAGCGATTTTGTTAGCGATTCCGGGAATACTTAAGTGGGATTTAAAGTGGCATTATTAGTGTAATGAGATAAATCAAAATGAGAGCGAGTGTGATTGTATCATAGAACAAGGGCCTAATTTATGCAAGAGCCTATGGTGCCTCTCCTCAGGGCCTCATAACTCTGGGGGCCTCAAAATCCAGGAACAAGCATTTTTAAGTGAATTATGCAAATCAAATAGACAACTCTGCCAACTGAAAATCAGAATTGAGGAAATAAGTATAGTAAGGATCACGTAAGAGTAGTTCCTAAAAGACTAATTTGGCCGTCTCTTCAGTGTTGCCAACTAACACCAGATATCACCAAAGAGGGTAAAATCACAATGGTATGTACTGAAATAATAATAATAATAATAATAATAATAATAATAATAATAATAATAATAATAATAATATAGTGTCAACAGTAACAATGTCTTGCTTATTTACCACATCTCATCTTTATGTTGTGAGGTGTTTCTTCAATGGTTCAATAATTTATTTATGAAATAGTATATTTTCTTCCTGGACTTCTCGCATATTATGTTGGTAATTAGGATTAGTATGATCTAATATTACAATTTATTTTGTCAGGCAACATGAAATTTGTTGCTTTGACTAAAGAGTTTACGATTCATGAGACCTAACCTAAAAATGTATTTACTTATTTGCATTTTCATCAGTTTGCTTTACTGTAAACCGAAATCATTGCTGCCAAAATAACAGTTAGAAAATAACTGCCAGTTGTAGTATTTGTCAGTACCCGAAATTTGAAACGAAGTTGTAAAACAAAATTCAACCTGAGAACTAGAAAATCACTATAATTCACTATCACATTCAGTAATAGTGGAAAAATGGTTAGGTTTCTTCCTTAGGGTATTAAGTAAGCTGATCCGGACTATAATTACGTAATAAATTATTATATTAGAAAACAAATCAAAAATCACTTTATTGTTTTACGTTTAGAGTAATAAGTTGATTGCAGAGTTTAATATGTTCAACTTGTAAAAGTTGGCTACCATGTAAAGTTTATTCAAATTGTAACAGTAGGCCTATTTATATAATTAATAATGAATTCAGCAGCCAAACTCAAAAACATTGTCCGTTCTTGTACTGAGTGTTAAACCAAGTGCCTAGTGCTATGTTCCTTACAGCTTATCTAATTTCTGTTGGTAAAGGACCATTATCGGTGTGTAGTGGTAGTGTTAAAGTGTTTTTTTAGGAAGTTCCATAATTAAAAATGGAATTCCCAAGCCAATTTGTGTTAAGAATCAACAAAAGAAAACGGAAAGCTATTGATATTCAACAGCAAGCATGTTCGTTCATATGTTACTAGCAGTAACTCTTTTCCCACACAGACCTCAAGTTTCAAAAAGTTAAAAATGTTTTAACACAGACTAATGAATATTTTGACATACAGAGACAACAATCCGCCACAGCTACTAAATTGTGGAGAGTCAAGGTATTTTTTTTATAAGCCTAAACTATAATTTAGGAAAAATGAACATTGCTTTCAATCCATTTTGAATCTTGCGTACACCACTTTTAACACTTGAATGTAATTAATTGATGAACTAGTGGACTTACTCATGTTAAATATGTAATATTTGTCCGGCTTACAGCTGTTTCAGTGCCAGAGGACACAATACATCTACATACGCCGATCACATAACCAATACTAACCATACATACAATAACATAAATACAGACATGGAAATCCTACACACACAACCCAAGAACCAAAAACTCAACACACTAGAACAATACGAAATATACAAACACACTAAAACACACCCCGATCAAATCCTCAACACACAGATCAAGTTCAGTACACACACACTATTCGACTCCACACTTCAACACCTTCCAACAATAAAACACACCCTCCTAACAGGCAGAGAAGTTCGAGATGACGCCGCGATCTAGTAGGCTCTGATGATGGTGCGTCAAGCACTGAAACAGCTGTCAGCCGGACAAATATTACATATTTAACACGAGTAAGTCCACTAGTTCATCAATTAATTGCTTTCAAACTCCTGAATTACTGCACTAGAGGAAACAAGGGACAGTACCGGTACTACAACCAATGTAATCAGCTCTGACCTGTCTTGTGGCCACACATAATCACTGATACCATATGGGACCACTTTACTTTTAATTCTTCTCCTCAAAATAGAGAATAATTAATAAAACCTCTGTGAAATAAATACATAACGAAAGGAGATAGAAGACAGAATTTAAATAAAGAAAATATAGGCCTAGTTATCATATATGAAAAGAAGGGATCTCATAAAGAAAATTAAGCCCCGGGCCTCTGAAATTGTAAATCAAGCCATGTATAGAACAGTTAATAAAACAATCATTTGGCAGTAGAAATTACAATTCGGAAAAATGTATATTGAAAAAGACTCACTCCACCTCTAAACAATTTAAAGGGAATCTTAAACCTATATTACTAATGTTAAAACAGCTATATTAATGGCCCATTATCTCAGAACATAGTTGGCATAGAATTGTGACATTTTTACAGGGTGCTTAGGCATTCCTTTTGAGTGCACTGTTTCGTTTTGATGATACAATATCTAATAGAAAAAAATATAATTTTTTTATAAACCTCTAAAATTAAAAAAATCAGACATTTTTTTTATAAACTATTAAAGAAAACTCAATCAAAGTAATTCCATGTCATCACAATGTTCTCTAAAATGTATGGTAAAAATGGCATACATTTAGACCTAGTAGTTTCTGAGAAAATGAATAATTTATGTTGAAGAATGTAGATTTAAGTACCGTAAATCACGTTTAAAGTAAAATGTTCCATATAAACTCATCTATTACAGAAAAAATGTTTTAAAACCCTCTTGGTTGCAAGTCCTCATCTTCTTCTCCATTCTACTCACCTAATGCTGTCCTCATTCTCTTGGATCTTGCCTCTTTGTGTTTGTTACTCTGCCTTCCGTATTTACAATGTATCCGCCATGTTTTTAGAGGTATTATATCCTATTTGAATACCTAGATCCTTCAACACCTGTATTCTTGCAGTGTTGTTGTTTAGTCAACTGTCCGAAAACAGGTCTAAACCTCACAATTTATACCAACAAGGCACCATTTATGAGACAACTAGGCGAGGAAATAATGGGGTAGTTTATGCATCCTTCATTAAATATGAGTACAGCATCTAGTACACCAAGTTTAAACGTTGACATACCAACAAACACGTTTTTTTTGGGACTCTGTACCAAACAACGTTATTGAACGATTCATTAGTATTCTGAGTTCTTCCTCTCAAACTTTTTTTAGTAAATCAGTATGGATAAGATCTTGAAACATAGGCTTTATGAAGAATTAATTTTACTACAAAACAAGCCGAGCCATACCCTTCTAAGACAATTAGTTCCTGAGATAATATTTTTTTTTTTGTGAGAAGTGCTAAATTTTTTCTCTAAAACATAAATACACTACTATTTTAAAAATATATTTAAGGTAGTAAATATTCGAATATTTTAATAAACCAAACGCCAAATTAAGGGGAAAGGATGGTATTTTTTGGTGAAAAATTAGTAAATTGAAAAAATTTAAATGACCTGTGATATGTGTTGAACGCATGGCATAATATTTTGTGGGTATTTGTGCCCTTATCAGATGCTGAGACGCCATTTTTAAACTTCCTCCGTTATGGATTTTTAAATCACTCGCCCCCTTTTATTGTTGTTTCCGGTAAATTGAATTTAAAAAAATGTCTTTCTTTAAAATACTCTTTGATATGTGTGGACTGCATTGCATAACATTTCGTGGGTATTTGTGCCCTTATTGGATGTTGAGACGCCATTTTTAAACTTCCTGCGCTATGGATTTTTAAATCACTCGCCCCCTTTATCGGTTTACGGTAACTTCATTTTTTTTTTTTTTTTGCTACATTGCCAGACAGAAATGGATATAACTTCTGAACTATTAAAGATACATACATGAAATTTAGAACACACATTCTTTAGACGATTAGGAAACTTTTCTCTGTATCAGAATTTTGTTAATTGATTTCATTTTAAAACTACGTCCGTTTGTTTGCAAGAAAGGAAATCAGAAATGTGTTATTAAATTTTAATTGTTTATTTTACAAACGTAGGGATAAATATCAAAATTCTGTTAAAGACAGTTTATAGAGCATGCTTTTGCAAGTACATTGCAAAACACTGGATGAAACTATCTTTGAAAATGGTTTAAATATATTGGTTTTAGTAAAATCCTGCATTGGGTATATTTTTTTGCAAATCTGGGCCCCCAAGTAATTTTTTTTTCGAAGAATTTATTTTTGGATGAGTTGCTACAGCTATGAGCTCTACATACAAAAAATGAATATTTTACACCAAATAGGAATTTTTTTTTTAATACCGTCCTCTCCCCTTAAGCAGAATGAACCATACTTTCATAAAGTGTAAAAAAAATAAACATTTTGTTATATATATTTTTTTTATTTTCGATCTACATGTCGCCCCTTAATTAAAAAAAAACAAAACAAAAAGTTTGTGCGATATTTCAATGCAGAAAGGTATTCAAGAGATCGACTATATCACAAAGATTCACCAAATTGTGATACTGATAACAGCCAGAGATAATATGAGTCTAACTGTTTTCCTGCATTCACGCTCCGCCACTGTGCATTGACATGGATGCTTATGTTTGTGTGTGGTAGTGTGATAGTAGCTGCGATATTGGGAATGAAACTTCTTGAACCGCTACTTCAACACTTTTGTTGCCTTATTTATTTGCTACAATTGAATATATTGCCCTAATCTCATTGCCCATTCTGCAAGACTTATCTTGTATGTGCCTTCTGTTACTCGACGGTTTTAAAGTGTGTAAAGAAAATAATAATTTTACTGGTTAATATTTCAAAGCTGATTTCAAGAAAGGACTTGATAGTACTGTCTAATATGAGAGAGTAATTTTGTACATAATATCTAATATGCAATATATGTTTTAAATGGCTCCACGAAAGGTTTCTGCTGTGTTCACCATCAACTAATAAATCCGTTCATCTGATGTAAGGCTGCTTATACAAATACAGGATGAATAAAGGCTGCTACAATTTAATTCACTCGTATTTTGTTAATTTTCATTGTAGACTGAGATGTTTTCGTACTTGTGTCTAAACCTCTTGAAAAATAAATTTGGTATGCAGTTATCCAGAGCCTTCTTCAGTTACAAGCCGGAGCCAAACGTCGGCAACACTGTAATTAACTGTCAAGCGGAGGCCTACGATTCATAGCATGTGTTCGTGCTAATGCCTATTTTCAATGTAATAGTAATATGCGTTACAAGAGCGGTATGTTGAAGTTTTCATGTTCGAGGAAAAGTTTGAAAAAGCGAAACGTACTTGAGCTTTTTTAATTTTCGAGAATTGAAAGAAAACATACCGCTCGTGTATCGTACATTATTTTGTGCGAAGATCGTTTAATACATACCTGAAAGAAGAATTTCTAATTAGTTGCAATGAAATCTCCATCTTGGTTTCTGTTCAATGACGGCAAATTTGCAAAACAAAAATATCTGTCTTCAACATTGTTCTTTTAAAATGTTTTCTGTGTTTACTATACTCCAGCAGGCCATGATATACGTCTGTCTTTTTTTTCCCCCAGTCTATGAGGAGTCTGGAATCTTGTTGATTTTTTCACGGCTTCCTTGATGTTACTTGCATCACGAATACAGTAACTTTAGTGGAGTTGTAGAGTTTACTGAATTTTTGCAAACATTTAAAAACAATAATTAACAATGCAATTTAGGTGAAAATGCAGTGGTAAGTTTCCAATTTATAATTATTACTATATTGAACGTCTCTAAAAATAATATGTTAAAAGCGTAAAGCAGTAAAATCAATATGTCACTTAAGCGGTAAGAAGAGGGAAATTGTTATGTGTATTAGGTTGGGAATACTGAATGTGGAATTTTAGACTTTCCGCGGATTGGTTTTGTGCGGAAACCAAGCAAATACGCACGATCTCGCACAAAATAAATTTGGTATGCAGTTATCCAGAGCCTTCTTCAGTTACAAGCCCTGAGCCATACGTCGGCAACACTGTAATTAACTGTCAAGCGGAGGCCTACGATCCATAGCATGTGTTGGTGCTAATGCCTATTTTCAATGTAAATTAATGTTACAATATAAGTGTGTCGATGGAATTATGTTCGCGGTCACACCAAACGTTAACTGTTGATGTATTATAAACTAAGTGCGTGTTGGCGGTAAAAACTAGACAATAAATGAAAATATGGCTGCAGTCTTTGGCAATTTTTACGGTTATTATTAATGACAAAGTGATTGCCATTTCTTCTAAATATTAAATATTGTGTGAACTACATTTTTATAGTCTTACTTGTGGTTTGTGGTTATCAGAATTCTGGCCAAAATGTTGAGTCTCGCCTGGTGTATCAATAAAGTTACGCCGTTGATTTTCAAGTTCATTGTAAACAGCTGTTTTATGATCCCATAAATGCTGCAGTTTTGTTGAAGATTCGGAATGCCTGTTATATGTCAGAACTACCTATAATTTGTAGATACACACTAACTTTGTTGGTTTTCAAGGTTTGTTTATTAATATTATTTCTTTTGTAATAAATTAGTTATAAACATGTTTCTTTTCATTTCATATTTACAGGATTTAAAGTTCACTGAGTTTATGCTAATTGCACATAAGTAATAGATAATGATGTGTTTTGTTACGTATTATATTGAAGGTATTTTTCTTCATTTTTTCATAGATCTTTTTATTTGGCCTTGGCCTATTTAAAATTATATTTTAAAAACTTTATAACAAATAATTTAGGATAATAGTATTGTTATGGTGACTGGCGAGGTTCAAACTAAAACTGGCTTCCTGGGCATCTGAAATATTTATAGATAAGCACGACATATAATCACATGAAATTAAAATGTATGTGTCCTAGTCAGAGGTGAAACAACTTAAAGCGGCAAAACATTGTCAGTTTACTAGCCACATAATGGTATTTCAAAATTATGTCGTTATTTTATTTATTTTTGGTGCAAGTAACATTTCTTTAAGTATTTATCTATTTATTTTCCCTTGTACCATCAATAAAAAACACGTATGCAAGTACTTACGCGGTATTCTGAAACTCAAATAAAATACAATTTCAGATTCCGTAATAAATTACGTACATCAATACACTGAATCTTGACCATATGCACTTAGTTTTGTATCAATTAATGTCGAAAATATACATCATCTGACAACAAAATCAAAGCACTGAAACGTCAAACGTCATGCCTTTATTTCGCCTCCGCCCGCCTCCACTCAGCGTTGCCAAACCTACCCATCTCCGGCTTGTAACTGAAGATGGCTCTGAGTTATCAGTTAAAAAATAATGCCTCTTAATTTATCCTGCAGATGCGAGTATGAAAACAAATTCTGATTGAGCAATGTGAATGTTTTAAACTTCCCATTCATACTTTGCATGTTGAATTTCTCTTTATCAGACGACATAGGTGGAACAGTGAATCAAGATGAAGGATGATATTGACATGTAATTAAAACAACGAGACGTAATATAACTTCTGAATGGAGACCACATTGCAGCCATTTACATTCACCAATATTGAAGAAAAAAAACTGGAAGTCAAACAGTCAAATTGGATGGAGTTACGCAACAGTAAACCAACCGACAATTTAACAAATCTATATAAATTGAACTTGTAATGAAAATTACGGGAAAAAGGCTGAACGGATTTTAATAAATGACCCCTCATTTTGAAGCTTGGAACCCAACGTTTTTCAGAAAAATAGTAGTTTTCAGTGAAATGTCAATTTTCCTACATCATTTTCCTACTTTCCAAAATCCATCTTTCGTCAGTTTTGAGAACTAATTAATTGTATTTCACAATAAAACAAAACAGACAGTACAATAAACAATACACTATTACACGAAGGCCATGACCTATAGGATTGCTGACATACTTCGAGTTCACATGGGTCAGATTCTTTCACATCATAATGCCAATATGTCGATCTTCATTTGTGTAATTTTTTGACAACGTATAAAAATAATTTACAGGTCTGATTCTCTGGTCTGTAGTTTTCCGAGTACAGCTGTGTATTCGATATTAAGAACTAAAAAACTTAAGAATGTTTGGTGACATTATTACCATTAAAATGAAATATTATTATAGTTAATGCAACACATAATATATGATATGAAAGTGAAATCTTTTGGGGCCTTAAGTAAGTACTGTTCTCCAACCAGGAGATCAACCGTGAAAGGAATGTTCTTATTATTGCTACATCTATTGGAACGAAGTAGATAAATAATATTACCGTTATAACGCCAGTTTAAAAACCATGCTCTCTCCTGCATATGTTATTTCCTATATGAAGAGATTAAAAGACCAGGAGATTAACTGTGATCTAATTTTGTAACTAGGGTAGTATCAATATGTCTGTATCAATGTTATGGTTTGTGCTGTGAGAGCTAGCCAATAGAGATAAGAGTACCCACGTGTGTGACCTTATGACATCTTATGACATCAACATTCATTCACAGCATTACCCTCCTTCGTCTCATCCAGCGGAGACTTTCTCGTGGTTGGAGCACAGTAGATCCAGAGAAAGAAGATTTTATATTAGATCTTCATTTCTATAATATACTGAGTATATATATATATATATATATATATATATATATATATATATATATATATATTACTGAAAACTATAAAACTTACGTAACAGCGTGGTCGATCGACGGATGTTGCGTCAACATTTGTTGAGACTATAAATTAGGAATGCCTATAACATCGACATCAACGTGAAGTTTCGATTTTAGGCACGAGAACGTGTAATCTCATAAACTTCTTTCCATCTGACTGTAGATAATAATTTGAAGAGAAGTAATATAATGATAACGAGATACTAAGGTTATTGTTATGAACTTAACACTACTTTTATTAAAGTTGTAGGAGATGTGGAAATCAAACCACAGTATAGAGAACATATCTCTATTTTATACTGTGATCAAACAGTGGTTTTCTTCCTGCTCACAAGGAAGTAATGCCATTTTTTAAAACTTCTGTCGTACATAATTTTGACGTATAATGGATAAACAATTGATCCTCACTACTTTTCCCGCCAAGAGGGCACCACCTTCTTCTAGCTATGACTCCGTCTTTCAGTTACTGACTATAGTAGTCGTGACAGCAGGTTGCAACTTACACGCTTGGCCAACTTATGAGATATAATTATTTGGAAGTGTATGTCAGATTTACGTATCAATTTTCTGTTAGTGCAGTTTATTTATTCCCTTAAGTATGTTTTATCTAACAAAGTAACACTGGTGATCGGCACTACTCTGCAGATCATAGATGAAAGTTCATATGATGATGCTGAAGGCAATGTAAAGATTGAATATGAAACTTGTGACAATGACAAGGATCTAAGATACAGTAGGAGAGATTGAGAATCACGTAGAAAGCAAGCGAATGGAGAAAAGAAAAGAAAAGGAGAAGAGAAGAGAAGAGAAGAGAAGAGAAGAGAAGAGAAGAGAAGAGAAGAGAAGAGAAGAGAAGAGAAGAGAAGAGAAGAGAAGAGAAGAGGGCACGGGGGCTGAGGGGCAGAAGGGCATGAGGGCAGAGAGCATGAGGGCAGGAGGGCACGAGGGCAGGAGGGCACGAGGGCAGAGGGGCATGAGGGCAGAGGGCAAAGGGCAGAGAGCATGAGGGAAGAGAGGAGAGGATATTTTCATAACTAACCTACAATTCACAATAACCTGAAATAGCTATTGCTTCACTCCCACATGTAAAACCGACTGATCGTTCTGACATTGTTACTTGCGTTTTCGCATTGGAACTCAAGAACTGAATATGTAAAGGTTAAATAAAAGGTATTTAGCATGAATAAACCCATTCAGAGGGGTAGGCCTATGTTTCATTATTATGGAAGCAAATAACTTCCAAAATGTCTGGTATTCTTCATTAGAAATAAATTTGAAAAAATTTGGTTTGAACTTCTAATGATCTTAGTTAGCAGCATTTGCTGCACAAGCCACTAGTTTGATATATTTACACAATTCTGTTGTTGGTTGGATTATTATTTAACTCTGAAGAAATCGATAATGCAATATCTGCATTTTGCTGCTATTTATAAACACAGTAGGCTCACTATAATGAGCCGACTTCTTATTTTCACGTTGTCCGGGTTTAATCGATTTTTAACTTCATGATTGTATGGAAATGTGAAATGCGAAGAACTATCAAACAGAGGAGCGTTATATTGTTGGATATTACCAGCTTTGTAAGTTTTATCATCAATGTAACACCTGAAATTTTTCTCTTTGTCTCAGTGAGGAAAGTGGGGAAAAACCAGAAGTGGTATGCTACCCCAAGATTTTCCTCTGGCATACCTCGATTTAAAAAAAGGCATACCCCCTCCTTTACAACAGAGACATAAATGATGTATACAATAAATTGTTTCGTGCAGTCAGTAACGCAACACATTAAATTTCTTAATAAAATAATTTCAATTTACTTCAGTTATTTACTAGATCATTTTACAATGTCCTTTGGGACTTATCATTTAAAATAATGTTAAAGCTTCAAAGTGCCTTACTTAATCATTAATAAAAAGTGCAAAAATAAAAATGACACAGTCACTAAATTGGCAGCAATGGCCACCAGAAGCTACAGACTACAGCCGTCTATACTTGAAATACTACCGTTGTAAACATTCCAGGGATTGAGCTTATCAAATAACATGTCTATACTTGTTTTTTTGAAAGATGGGACATGACAGTTAAGCGGCCGAGCTTGGAACTACAGTGCTATGTTGACAATATGGACTACCATGCTGCCAGCTGATGGACGCTAGCAATTGACGTTAAGATGGCTGACATTAAAACATTCATTGACAATTGACGCAAAGGTAAGAAAACAATACAAAAATCGACAGAGAATCAAACACAAAACGTGCCAATGCTAACATTGTGTGCACAATAAATGTCGCCAACAGAGCTATAAGCACTCGCCATGTGGAAAGGGTAAGTTTGGCAACTCAACCGTTGTTACCATAGCAACAGGCCTACCACGCTATGTGACATTCAATTGTTTTTCCGATCGCAACGTCCCTGTCATGTCCTATCTTAAAAAAAAAACAAGTATAAATACACACTGAATATAGTTCCAGAAGGCTGTGGTTTAGATTTTCGCAGCAAACAGATAGTACTCGTTGCTGTGAAGAAATGTATAAATAAATTTTTACACTCACATTTTTTCAGTGACGGTATGTCATTTTTCATTAACGGTATGTTTTCTGATCACAGAAATCAGAGGCGGTATTCCATACCGTCGCATACCGTCTCACTTCCCTCACTACTGACTTATATAACACAAGTAGGCATTTTAGTCATATGTAAATGTCCGTAGAAATAAACATAACTATTAATTAATCGTATTTCACTGCTTTAAAAATTGTCTCTTCATGAAATATCTCACTACAAAATAATTGAATACATAGGCAAATTGTATACCTATACTGAATTCCAGACGAGAAAAATACCAAGATAAACAAAAGGGTGGAGTTTTACCACCTCTCATACCATCGTACCAAATAATGCGTTTTCCTATTGGCTAATACTGACGTAAGCGCTAGAAATTAGTTCGCAATTCCTTATCGAGATGTTGATCGTTACTGATAAAATTTAGACAAATGAAAATATGTTGCTATTTCGCAAAGAACGATTAGAAAATGAATTAAAGACGTCCTGCAGATCTACTGAAATTCATAATTAGCAATGATCTTCAAGTCATCTATAAAAAGACTTATCTAGTTGGTCTTGACATTCACCGTTACTACAATTTCCTCCGAAAGAAGTCTGAGCACATTGAAAACGGTTGAAAAATTATCTTCGTAATTCAATGAAGAATGAAAAATTAACAGAATTCTCTCAGTAGAATCGCCATTGAAAATAAATAATCTGATTAAACAACTTGCAATATATTGATCAGAGTTTCAAGGAACGAATAATTGATACTTTTGCAACCAAGAAGAACAGACACTTGGACCTGCTGTATAAAAATATAAGGTAAGGAGATTTTTTCAGCCTACCCAGTATTAGACCTTAGCTTCGCCACTGATAGGTTCAGTTTTGACGAAATTGCCAGTCATAAACACCGTGAAATGAAGAATCACATAAATTGATAGATGTGCATGTATTCAACAGTTACATATACATAATATGTATTATACCTTCAGAAGTAAAATATGTTGATTTCGTGAACCGAGATTTGTGAATCGTGGTACATATCAGCAGATACCGGAAGTTTAGGCATCATGAATCATTAAAATAGGCAGACAAAAAGGCATCATAAATAGCTAAAATAGGCAGGCAAAAAGGCATTATAAATAGCTAAAATACGCAATAAAAGGCAATTACAAAAACCTTGCACTAGATCCACAGCCTTGCACTTTTCACAAAGGGATTTCGGCAGCAAGAAAGCTTTACATAAATCGAATGCAAATTGAGATTTTCGACTCGATGTTGCAATTACTGTTGGAAGCAAAGAAATCTTCTTCCCAGTAGCCTTGGAAAATGCATTTTTGTGTTTGGTTGTACTGATATGTTGCGATATGAAATATTTAGCTAGCTACAACAACGTCGGAATGAAAACTGTTGCCTTGTCAAATAAACACAAGCGATAATTGAAAACGCTTACTGTTATACATTTTTGCACGGCAGCACTCATTGTTGCAAAGAATATGAACTGACTGAAAGACAATAATATACATTCGGTGAAGTCACTTTCATTCTAGCGGTTATAGAAATAAATTAAAATATACCTCTAAGCAATTTTAATAATGAATTAGTAAATAATAGATAAATAATCAAATAAAGGTAAAAAAGCATTTATTTTGTAAATTAGGCATTTATATTTAAAAAAGGCAGAAAGGGCAACATAAAACAATGGCGTTTCAATCATAAAGGTATAATTCGTAAACATTTTCTTTCAAAATGAAGATTAGATTTAACACATTTAAAAAGGAATTCTGCCAAATTTCCGGTCTCTGCTTATCAGTAGAGATAGGAAAAAGTATTGCTAGAAACTATCTTTGCTAGTTGAGCTGGCATGGAAGGGGGCAGGAAAGGAATAACAATAGCAGACTGTTTGTCTTCTGATGCAGTACAGTTACTCCATAAGAAAGTACTCACAAATGGAAAATAACTTAATAATTATTTCTGGTAATAAATTGTAAGTTTAAAAATAAAACATCTGAAAGAGCAAAGTACAAATTACAACGTTTACATTTATTTATGTAATGATGAGTTGTAATAAAGAAAGAATACACGTTTCAAATTGTTAAAAGAAAAACGCTTTCTTCTGTCAGACAACAAATTTCAAACCTAGAAAATGATCGTTCCACATCTGCTGAAACAACAGGACAATACCTGAAATGATTTATGTCACACCTAATATTCACACTTGTAGGGGAGTGCTTATTTGACTAAATGTCAGCAATCTTGCTAAGAGTACTGAAACCAGAATTTTTATCCAACACCATTTTCATTTTAGCACGCACTATAGTCGCGACGCTGTTATTTCCGGCGTGACTCCGCCTCTTTGCTTACGTCTTAGGGTAAGTACACGTTGGAGCGCCGATAAACGATAAAAGAAGCAGCGATGCTATATCAGAGAGAATTGAAGCATGTATTGTCATTGAGGTGTGCATAAAGTTCCATTTTCTTCGCTCTTGTCGTTCAAATGATCTCTGATTAAGATAATATTAATCTGTATAATTACCGGTGGTTATCAATATATTCGAATATTAATCGATTTATTATTATTTCGGCGTATTAAATTAATTATTGTAGATATTGGAAAATTGATCAGTTGTGTATTTATTCGTCATGTATTATGTGATCACAAGAACCAATCACAACACAAAGAATTATACTATCTTTGGGATGAGAAATGGGTTTAATTTTGTACGTATTTAAGTTATATTAACCTTGAACTTAGCACCTGATATTTCCTATATATGTTATTTCATTAAGTGGATGCATAGAATATCGTCTACTGATAAATCAAAATGTTCTCTTCTCGCGACCTCGTTGCTCCGATATGAACACTTGATTCTTTGATAATACCAAAGCGTCGCTAGCTCATTTATTTTATCGTTTATCGTTGCTCCAACGTGTACGTACCCTTAGGAAGTGAAGGCTCTATAAAGTCTAGGTAGGTAGTATCGTTCGCCATTTTTGTTCTTTCGTTCCCGAGCTACCGTACAAGGAATCTATTTGCCACACCGTTAAACATTATCATGTCGTAGCTCCTATGATAATAAATCAAACGCACTGTAATTCAGCAAATAATTGAGTGGTAAATAACGTCTTCGTGTGCTTTCTGCGAACGCCAACGAAAAAGCCAAAATGGCGGGCGATTATATTAAGTATTTATCCAGCCTTAAGAAATGAATAACGTCTTCATAAGCAAATCACAAGACGCGCACGTTTAAATGTAGCCGACCTGCAACTCGATTGGCTGCCGGAAATTAGAGCGACGGGACTATAGTTTCCCAGTCTCATCGTCAACATTGTTAATACTGTGGACAGAGCAGGTAGAACTCGTTCTACTTTGGAATTAAGGAGTTATTTCTTGTGGTGTTCGGGAGATTTATATTGTGCCGTTAATGTGAGCGAATAATAATAAGCCTAATTTTAAATACTTAAAAGGTCAAAATACAACAGTGTTCATAAGTGAAGATTGACAATAATGGAGATAATTACTACAGTTGTCTGAACACTATTTATTGATAAAATAAATAAAATAATAAAAGTGGTTAGAAACCATACATGTTTCGGGGGCTATGCTCCCCCATCTTCAGTGGTTGTACCACGACTACGGTGTAGATGTTCTACCGCGTTTCGTCCTCTTTAAGATACGAAACGCGGTAGAACATCTACACCGTAGTCGTGGTACAACCACTGAAGATGGGGGAGCATAGCCCCCGAAACATGTATGGTTTCTAACCACTTTTATTATTTTATTTACTTTATCAATAAATAGTGTTCAGACAACTGTAGTAATTATCTCCATTATTGTCAATCTCCACTTATGAACACTGTTGTATTTTGACCTTTTAAGTATTTAATCATGGTTACTAGTGAAGAAGAAAACCTGGTCAACCAGTACCACGATATGCGCCTTCAGATAGAATTGTTAAACAAGAAAATTTGGTTTAACAAAACATGTCTTAAAGAGGATTTAAAACCCAAATATGTGAACATCAAACCTAATACTAATTCTCGAAGTGCTAAACACATAGATAAGTCCTCTTTAAGATACGAAACGCGGTAGAACATCTACACCGTAGTCGTGGTACAACCACTGAAGATGGGGGAGCATAGCCCCCGAAACATGTATGGTTTCTAACCACTTTTATTATTTTATTTATTTTATCAATAAATAGTGTTCAGACAACTGTAGTAATTATCTCCATTATTGTCAAGCCTAATTTTGTTTGTTCTTGATGTAAATCCGATTATATAATCTGTAAGGAAGAGACGTTTCTTTTATCCACCCTAAGACTAGATTATTTTTTAGAAATGTTGTAGAGCAATTCCACGAAGACAGGAAACTGTATTCTCGTTCTTATATCTGTGATATCCATTTTTCTGCGATTTTGATTGTAAGAGCCGATAAATTTATTATTGCCGGTAAAGAATTGGCGAAACCTGCAGCATGATTGCGGCTGCAAAAGTAGCGCCTTGTGTGTGAACAGACTCGCAACCTCCAGTTGCAACTTTTGCTACACTCGGGTTGCGCAGCACGAAACGTAGCGTGCAGCGCGCTACTTTTGGCTTACGTGTGAACACGACACGCAACTTTTGCAGCTGCAGTACAAAAGTTATCAGCAAAAGTAGCGACGTGTGACCGTACCTTTAGGCTACCAAAAAGATCAACGATTAGACATTTATTGGCATCACTGATTTCATCTGAAATCTGCGTTTTACGAATTTCGCTTACTTTTCCCTCCTCACACACACCTTTAGAATAACGGATATATAAGTTATATATGTTATCACGAGCTATATAGGCCTACATACATACATACATACATAGACTTTTTTTTAAATATTAGTTGAACGGCATGTCCCATTACAATAAAGGTAATACTACATGCCTTGCTACCTGTATGTCAAGAGGAGTAGAGATAGAAGAGAGGGGGTCAGTCGTATCTATTCCCTGCAAGAGGAGCTATTCTACTCCTCTTGCTGTATGTTTACAATATAACACCTTACGTCTCGTTTCTGTCACTCTCTAGGCTTATGTAGGTCTGTTATTCTGTTGTGAAAATTTGAGTCTTTCATTATATCTATTGCCTACTCTTATCTATCCTAGATTAAATTATCCTACGTTTACTCGTCTAAATTTATAACATTGACATAGTTTGTGAATGTATGCGCATGTTCTTGCATTACTTTAAGCTTTGTGAAAGTCCACTTGCCAGATACATAGACGTTGTAGTCACAGTTGTTGTTTATTGACATTTCTGGCTTTGACAGATACACCAAAGAAGTGAGATGCGTAATATAAATTGGTAAGGCGGGAAATGTTTATCTAAATCGGGACTTTTCAGATTTCAGGAGGGAAATTTCCTTTACTGAACTTGACCCGTTGACCGCACTGATTGCGTGACAGACTAATGAAGTTAGGTTTTTGAATGTGTGATTTGATAAATAATAATTTAATTAGTTTTTCATATTGTATTATTTAATTTAAATATGTCGCATGTTCAGTACGTAGACGAACTAATTAGAGAATATTTATTATATAGAGGATTTATTGGAACTGTGAAGGTCTTTGATTCTGAACTGAAAGTCGATAAAGATAAAGGTTTCAGAGTAAGTAATTATAGATAACATAGCTATTAGTGATACACAGTAAATATGTACTTAAACCATAAATTTTGTAGGTATCTCTGTCCCTCAACGCTCGTTTCACCTCGAAGTTTGCTCAAGATTTCTTTGAAATTAATTTAAGGAAAATCTGAAAGAATGGTGCACCTCTCTGGTGCAGTGTCGAGTGCGCATAGTAGTGAAGTAGTGATTGAGCGACAAAGTTATTTTACTAGGGTAACCTGCTGCTTCACCAGTGTTTCAGATTCTAGGACATGGACAAAGAGGACATGCAGAAATACAATTTCATTTGTTGCCTTTGTAATCCTTTTAACTCTGAAATTAATATTTAAACATTATAACCAAAACTGTACCATTAAATAGCATCTTTTGTTGACAAAACGTAAACTAATTAGGCCTATTTAAACATTTTACGAAATTATTATTGTTAGTTCTTTGTTCAAATTTCGACAGAAAATGCTCTTTTTCTTGTTAAAAGCTTCCTTTGTTAGGAAATGCTCCTTTTCTTGTTAAAAGCTTCCTTTGTCATTGCTATCCTCCATTTGACTTTCTGATAGCAACTCATGTTACTACTTACAGTACACTCCAAGTATTTGAAGTTCTCCACTGCCTAGTTCACCTTGTTTGCATTTATCTTCATCCCATAGTGCTCACAGCTGTCATTTCGCTCCAGTACCATATTCCTTAGTATCATCTCCTCTTCTTCTAACAGCGCCATATCATCAGCAAATCGTCGACTTGGGTAGCGCAGTCGGTATAGCGCTGACCTTGTGTCCTCGAGATTGCGGGTTCAATTCCAGCCCAGGTCGATGACATTTAAGTGTTGTTGTTTTCTAATGTCAGGCGTTTGACAGTAAAGTCATTTGACCTCTTGCACTCCAATATTTTTCAAAGATATTATCATGACCAGCCACTGAAGCACAGATTTTGAGGTGTTCCGAATCCATTTCTTGGTTTAAGTTGCACAATGGACAGTTAGGGGACTGATATATTCCAATTCTATGTAGGTGTTTGGCCAAACAATCATGGCCTGTTGCCAATCTAAATGCAGCTACAGACGATTTTCGTGGTAAATCGGGAATTAATTGTGGATTTTGATGCAGAGAGTTCCATTTTTTCCCTTGGGATTGTGTTATCAAATGTTGTTTGTTGAAGTCTAAGTATGTAGATTTAATAAATCTTTTCACAGAGTAATACGTAGATTTAGTAACAAGTCTGTAAGTAGCAGTGCTGCCCTTCTTACATTTAAGTGTAAAAGAACTCCTGCAGGAGAAAATTCCAGCACACTGGCAATGTTGATATAACATTGACAGTTGCGCGTCGTTAAATAAACTATAATTTTTTTTCACCAGCAAATCTTATACACTTTATTCTTCTTCCTCCTGGTATCAATCCTTCCAGGTTTCGAAAACAGTTGTTCACTTAATCCTCCAAGTATTGGATGTTGAACAAGGTAGGTGATAAAGGACATTCTTTAGGCTTAAATGATTAATATTGACACTATTTTCAAATGACTTTCATGTTCAGATGGGAAATATTGAATTTTATATTGACTTTTTTCACTTGTGAGATGAATAAAGTAGACTTAGTTAACAAAAATTGGTTTGTGCCTTGGTCCTTGCGGATGTGGGGATTTTCCAGCCCATTCCTCTACCTAAAACCACCTTGATACTGCTGACTGAAGTTCGAAATTAGACTAGTCGTCCTACATACATTTAATTTGACGAAGTTTCCATACTTAACATGCCTTCATACATGACCAATGATATACCGGTAGTTGTTTTAATTTTATTACAAATTAGAACTCCTAGTTAAGATTCACCAAAGGATTGAGAAAGTGATAAATTTTGCGTTATTGTATAGCTAGATACATTTACGTTTACTAACATCATTGGTGCCAAGCAAGTGAATCTTAGAAATTTCACATTTGACTAGAAGGGTTATAAAAGCAAATGACAACGGAAAATTTAAAAGTCATTAAACTAGTGGAGTCAGAGAGTTTCGTAAGCACTGTAGTCCGTATTTCAGTGACATCCATTGTAATCTGTTGAGAATACTCCTGTGTAAAGGACCAGTGTCATTGACTTTTCATTTTTCTAATACAATTTTTATTTTCAGGTGGATAAAATAGTAGAACAATTAGTGCAGTTTATTTATGCGTATGATTTGGTCTCTTTGAAAGAACTATGGTCGCATCTGGATCAAAGAATGTTTTCGAAATTAGAACATAACTTTACCCCAGGTATGTATATGTTGTCTTTCATAGCATGTCTGTGAGAAAGAGATAGAGTTTAAGATACTAAATACGTCATCAGTGTTCGATCTCACAAGGAGATATGACTTTGATGTCAAGATTTGGGTCGGGAAAATGTTGGGTGAAAGTATGGCCAAATCTACCAGGTGGACGAGACAAAACGCCATCATTTAACCGAAAGTCTAGCGGCCTCTGCATGCTATAGGAATGGTCTTCCTACTGTCAAAGCGTGATAGTAATATGCGATATGATAAAAACATAAAAAGCTTACCGCCAACGCAATAGTAATATGCTGTACGATAAAAACATAAAAGCTTACCTCATTCTTGCAAATGCTCTGTAAATTTCTCGTCTATTAACCCTTAAGTACTCGCCTGGTAGAAAGTTACATAAACACTCGCGTCGGGTCAATTTGACCCATTGACACAAACTAACATGTGGACGTGGATTCATGGCAAACTTATGGGGTAAAAAAATGTTTAAACTGAAGTAAATGAAATATTTTAATTCTGAACTGTACATTATTTATATTGAACATAATCAAATACAATGAAATTTGTAAATCTCAACTAAAGAAAAGTGAAAACATGACTTTGAAACCTTATAACCACACTGTGTGATTGAAAAAATTTTAAGGTTAGGTTCATAATAATGGTACTAAATATTACTACAGTTCTCTTCTGGAGGAATAATAAACTCCTACTATTATCCCAGATTTGTAAACATTCTTGAAAAATGTTGACTGGGTTTGCAATAAAAAAATTACTGTATCTAAAACATACTGCAGTGAATGCCCTGCAAAGGGGTTCATTCTAAATTGTTATATTGATTCCTAAGATGTCTCCGCAAACCAATAAGCACTGCTGGCTTCAGTCTTAAAACTTTTCAATCAGACATTGTAAAACAAAACAGTGCTTCATTTCTTGGCTTATTCTCCACATGTTGTGCAAACAACTTCGCAGTGAATTTTGCATACGTGTTCCAAACAAGGAGCACACTGTGTTGAATGCTTATTATCATTTGTGCTAGGGCAGATATGATATCTCTTCCTTTTCTGAGATGCTGGTCCACTTCTTATTTCTTGATTTTGTTGTTCTTTCGGTGGCACTTCAATGCCTCTCTCCATTAGGAATATTTTTATTCTTTCCCTGAGGCTGCGTGATACGTGAGAATTACTCATTTCCATAAGAAGTTCTTTAGCCAGGTTCTTCAGAAATATTCTTCTTTGTATCTTCTCTCTGGTATTCATCTTATAATAAACAATATGAGTTGAGTGCTGAAAGATTTATGAAATGGAAGAACACTGCCAGTGGCCACCTTCTTGTTCTACGTCCAGCACTAGAGTTGCTACACAATTAGTCGCATGAATCAACTTCACCCTTGATACAGTTATAAAACGTCACAATTTCTGGCTTTTTGGAGGAACCTGTGTCTTCATCTATGACATCGTCAAGCTCAGAAAGTTCCCCCACAGATTCACCATCGTCATTATCATTAGTGCATTACTGAGAATCGTATTCAACTCCCTTGCAATTTCTTCGTCTGTTACTAGTAATTCCCTCGACTTCGACTTCTCTGCAATTTCTTCGTCTGTTACTACTTTCTTCGACATTCTTTGAGAATAATAATAAAAAGAGCTGCATATACAGCTGAAATGAACGCGGAAAATGTGAAGAATATAATATAAAGCTTACATCAAATAATACTTACGCATAAATAAAGAAATCTCCTCAGTTATTCACAAAATCTTCCTGTCTTTTAGAAGAACGCACACACTCGCGTCGGGTCAGATCACATATAAACAGCTGTTGGCGCTAAATGATAAACTCAACAATGACTACAGCCTGTCCGTTTCAAAGATTTCAACAATAGAAGAAATTACACACCAGTGGCACTCTTCATATTACCTTCCAGCAAAGAAAACAGAGGAAAGAAAAAACACTCGGGTCATATAGACCCAATGCGAGTACTTTGGGGTTAATACATGTTTATTCAGACAAGGTTTCTTATTTTGTAGCTATAGATCCTGTCTCCTCAAACTTCTTTACTAGTCGGTAGGCTATATTGTTATCAGGAAATTGACGACGGAACTTACAGCGACACCTTCTTCACAAAGACTTTTTTGCGAAAGTATTACAAATAAAAGTGCGTTGTTCTGTACTGTACAACTTACACACTTGGCACTCAGCACAGAACTGCAAACGATTTTCTGCAGTAATTTCTTGCGTGGATCCTAGTAGTCCGATAATATTCTCTCGATTGTTGCACATGTCTGAGTAGATTGGCGGACTCATTATTACTGCGCACAAGAACAGTAAAAAAAACGGTATGAATTATTGCTAGATTTCTGTTATCATTCAATTAGACCCTGCGAACTAATTCATATGTACTTTGCACGGGATCTAGTTCGAGAATAATAGGGCCGTAAACCCGGGAGCAGGTAGTGGCACTCCAGGGACTAGTTTTCTGCAGCTTCATTGGCGTTTTGTCTCGTCCACCTGGTATAAGACATGTGTCCATATAGGTCTGAGTTCAAGAGAAAAAAAAAGTAGAAAATTATGAGTCAAATGACTGTAGCGTAACTGTATATTGCTGCAACAAGAAATGGTGTGGCAGCATGGTCAGGCAGTAGCTCGTTGGACACAAGTGTAAACAGTGCATGAAGTTCGGGTTCGAATCTCTTTTCAACATTTTTTTATGTCTTTTTATCATTTTGCAATTCATGCGAAAATGGTTTGTAGAGTAAATTTCCATCTTACATTCCATCGTGTACTTTGCATTGACACGAAGTATTTCTTCAGATGATTCACATTACTACATATCAGTGATTAATTGTAAACATAGTGCATCAGATACAAAGTGGCAATACACTATGTTTACAATGCTTGCTCGCACATGCTCTTATTGCTTATCACTGAAAGGTGATGCGACCAATTACTACCATTTTAATTTACTCTTCACATAATTAATGGTCGCAGCATATATTTTTACTCCAAAAAAGGACGTTAAAATGCGACGATATATATATATATATATATATATATATATATATATCCTAATTCATCACATAATATAATTTCTAAAGCATGTGAGCTAGCAAGTTTGTGAGATAGCAAGTTAGCTATCTGGGTAAGTTTAAAATCTTGGTTCTGTATCATAAGTATAGATGACCTTGTTGACACGTTCATTAATGTTGTAAACCAAGTATTGGTTATATTAGATATGACTTTTATGAATTCATTGTGGAATGGTCAGTATGCCTTTTCTTTTAACCACATAAAATAAATGTCAGTTAACTTACAGTTTAATTGAAGTAATCTTTCTTTTTAACAGCTGTTAGAAAACTGGAGAATGCAGTGCTCAAGTTTTATCTGGTAAATGCTGTCATAAGTGGAAAACCAGATAAAGTAACAGAATTCTTTGCCAGAGTTACACCAGAACTGATTGGTCAACCAGAATGGAAGGAGTGGTTTAGTAAGTGACTTTTTTTTTTCTTACATTTGGAGGAAATGGCGATTAAATTTTCATTGTGATGTATATGTTACCAGTAAAACCCAAAAACCGTCAAAATTTGTTTGAACTACAGTAGAACTTGGTTATAATGACATCCAAGGGACCTTAAACATTATGTTGTTATAAACGAGTGTCGTAGTAACCGAGATTCACATTATCAATCTAGTGAGGTGGAAAATGAAAAATAACAAACTAAATTAGACTTATTTTAGATTTATATATTGACTTTTAAGCCTACAATGAACAAAAATAAAATACACGTAGGCCTAGAATTATAAATACAGTATTCTGTATTAAAACAGTTTGTTCAGTACTCACCAAACTATTTTACTTAGAAGTGAAGTAATCATTCATTTTACTCTGTTGTCTTCTACTTCCCCAGCACACATTTTCTAGGGCTAAATTACGTTCTGTGTTCATAATTTCAGTTGTAATTTCACTGCTCCCTTCTCTAGCTTCATAGAACATGTTCATAATTCTAATGACTTCTAAAGCGTCACTCACTTCTTTCAGTGGCCATACTGCGTTAAAATGCGTGCACTTAGTGAAAACTTCCTGTCGAAACTGATCTAATACCGCATGAATTCGGGTAGGTTACAGTGGGGTGGGGACCGCCTGCATTCCAGAGGTCTATGACAGAAGGAGACTGTAAAGAATTTGTCAGGGTCAGATTTCAACAAAATATTTCTTAAAATACTTTGGTTCTTAGAAAATCTTATTCCAAACTGAGGTTGAAAATGACGTTATATGCGAGGTAGACGCATATGCATTTGTCGTATTAAGCAAGGTAGGAAAGCATATGTCTTATGGGGAATTAGTTGGGATCACAGAATATTTGACGTTATAGGCGAGGTATCGCACAAAACGAGGTCGCTATAACCAAGTTCTGCTGTAGTAAAAACTAGTTGAAAAGAATGTAGATAGAAGCAAGTTTTCGTAAGATCTAGAATCAGTGACAACTTAGGTTCTGTTTGTTTAGGCTTTTACCAACTAGTTTTGACAGATTTCGGGTTTAAACAGTAATTATATACAAAAGAACTGGTATTAGATTCAGTACCTTAAAACCTAGGTAACATCTCTGTGATTACAGGAATGGTACAGTTTTTAATTGTTTTTTAATATTTTTTTCCTTGACCACTTTGGTGCTTATAAGCCAGGGGGTCTAGGTTCAAGTATTGCTCCATCCTGAATTTGCTTGTGTTGTGCAAGCCCATGGTTCAGGCAACACAGGTGTTTTATTTGAACACTCTGGTTTTCCTGTGACTTTCCAACAATTCTCTATCATCCATTTCGAGTATAACATGGACTCATTGCCTGTGGTGCACTCTGGATAGTTTCTAACGAACTAAATGGTCTAACCTTCTCGACACTAGCGACATCTATGAGTCTGCTTGTAGAGTTGGAGCTAATAACAAGTAAGGGCCCTACTATACGAGACCCTACAGCCGAGGCTGCGCAGAAGTTTAGAGTAGGGACAAATTGAAGCTTGCGTCCGCCGCCATGTTTTGGGAGAAGCACTGGGTAGCAGACGGCTGCACTACACAATGCTGAATGTTTAATATATATGTTTGGTGTCTCTTATAAATCAATCTGAATGGATAAATGAAAATTAACATTTAAAGCGACCACGTTAAAGATATAATCAAGGTTAGTTACCGTTAGTTTGACATGAAACGAAAGAAAACTGCAACAATTTGATACCGTAACTAAAGATGTTTTATAATTATTTGACAACATATACTAGAGCGAACAGAAATACAAATACATATTGTAGTAATAGTTCAGATGAAAAGAAGATTGTTAGTATTAACTATTATTAATAAAACACTGCCTGTGTAAGACGTTACATTAGGCCTATTTTGTAAACACGTTTGCTTTGATGTGGACGAGAAATAAACAATTATTATTCATTCGCTTCCATATCACATAATATAGGCCTACAGCTGTAAAATAGAAACACGTACCTAATGTTTTAGTTAGAAATATAAGTAGGCCTACCGTGCAATAGCGTATTATCACAGCTGTAGTATGAAATAAACGTCACATGCATGAATTAGTCAATTAGTCATGTAATAAAACTCAGGCCTAGTGTACAGAACTTCTTGCCTATTGATAAATTATTATTATTATTATTATTATTATTATTATTATTATTATTATTATTATTATTGACTCCGTTAAATATTGTCTTACAACATTTTTATGTAAAGTCGTGTTGTACTGGTAACCTTAAGTGTGTGCTAAGATCTGCTCTTGATGTAGTACTTTCTTTTATTTGGTTATTTAATGACGCTGTATCAACTACTAGATTATTTAGCATCGATGGTATTGATGATAGCGAGATGATATTTGGCGAGACGAGGCCAAGGATCCGCCATAGATTACCTGACATTCACCTTACAGTTGGGGATATAAGAAAAAACCCAACCAGGAAATCAGCGGGAATCGAACCTGCGACCGAGCGCGACTCCGGACTGGCAGTCCTTAGCCCACTGAGCTACGTCAGTAGATCTTTATGCACTTTTATGGTCAGTTTAACAAGTTTAAAATATGGTTCTCGGGAGGAATCTGGGATCCATTTTATAAAATATGTTCCTATAAGTACAGAAAGATTGCACAAGTATTCTACTTCTAGAGCACATTGCTTTCACACGATGTAAGAGTGGATGGTAATATGCCATTGAACTGTCAACATCTGTATATTCGCTCTTTCACTTAAGCGACATA
This sequence comes from Periplaneta americana, assembly GCF_040183065.1. Taxonomy (NCBI): domain Eukaryota; kingdom Metazoa; phylum Arthropoda; class Insecta; order Blattodea; family Blattidae; genus Periplaneta; species Periplaneta americana. The sequence goes on along the minus strand of NC_091117.1, from coordinate 204,393,098 downwards.
TTTCTATAATCTCAGATGATGGTATGACAAGACTCCCATTATTCTTTCGTTAAAAAATAAAAGAGATTTTGTTTACTGGTGGTAGGCTACGTACCATAAATTGAGTCTTTAGATTTATTATACCATATTTTTCTTAATGATTTAACAACTAAGCCAGCAGTGAATACAATCACATTTTAACAATACTGTGTCATTGAGAATGATGTAAGAATGAGGGAATTGCAATCAATGTCTGCAGTAGAAGAGTCATATCGCCTCTGATTCTCAAAACACTGAGGATTATTATTACAGTGCGTTAAGTGTTTAGATAATACCGTTGGGTATATAGACATTTTTAACGGACATTCCTCTCTTTGTAATATAATTTAAATAAATTATTTACGTATTTTCTGACGTATATAATAACATGAGTAAAAATATTCCATGTATTCGGTCATGGGAAATAGAAATAAACTAATAAGTCTATTTATGAGCAATATAAGGCATTTATATTTAAAACAATGCTTAGTTACAATATATAGATTTACTTCCGTTATTTTATACGTTAGAAAATACGTAAATAAGTTTAGTTATATTACAGTGAAGGAGGAAATCCATTAAGAAAACGCCTATATACTCAATGGTATTTTCTAAACTCCGAATGCTCCCCAAACATGGCGTCGCGCGAACCTGCGCGAGAGGTTTCAAATTTGTACACGACACCAGCGCCAATTGTGTGTCTAGATATATAACTACAACGTCTTTGCTACTATAGGACAAAAAAAATTGTGTAATATAAAACATGTACATATTATACACAGGTTGTTTCATATGTCATACTCATAGTGTCTCACTTTGTTTCATGTCTTCTAACTTCTAATGTAACAAGTAGCTTACATTTAAAATAAAGAATATAGAATATGTAGTCTTCAGTTGTCTTTAAGCTTGTGCTTCAGCCACACTGCAATATTGTTTTCTGATCTGTAATGCAATGAACTTGCAGTCTTCATTTTGACTTGTCCACTGTTTTAACATTTCTTCACGAAAAAGGAAGCATATGATCAAGGCATTTAAGGTATGCATTGACTCTTGGAGTAAAAATGTACAATTTCCTCTCAATTTAATCCAGAATTCACTTGCTACTTTCTTACAGTTAAATGAAAGGAATGCAAAAGGAAACAGAATATTTAAATAAAATTTTGGGGGCACAGGGCAAAAATTTTATGAAAAAAATCATATATATGTTTTCGGCAAGCATTTCTTCACTTCCAATTGACCTAGATCATTCATTTTTTCACCAAATTGATCATCAGTACCAGTTGCAGAAGACACAGCCCTGCAGTATATATAGACTACACCCTAACTGGCATCTATAATGAACACCGATTAAAATACACCTCTTTTCTCATGAAAAACAAAAACTGAATGGACTACAGTGGACTGTAGTGGACTTTATGTTGTCAGCAAACAGCTGGATACATTAAGAAGATTGATTGATTGATCCCTAAACAGTGAAGAATGTTGTAGTGTAGAATGAAGCTAATAGCATTTCTGACTTATATTTTATGTAATTTTTTTTCTAACATGTAAAAAAAGTTATTTTATTTTTCTTTTATTTATAGGGAGGCAATGGTTTTGCTTTGAACTAAATTAGTTGGTTTTAGAATACAACAGACCGTAGCTCTATGTCTAAGCTTCAATTTGGTGTTTGAATGAAGTCGATAGCTCAATTCTAAGTGTACTTTTTACTTGCTCAAAAAGTGAAAAATGTTGAAAAAACTGAAATAGGATAAAAATGAAGTTAAAATTTAAGTTCAAACTAGATAACAAATAACTTACTTTTATGCTCCTAAAACCTTCCTGCAACATAGGTGAGGCCCTCTTCTTGTGTCATGAGGTCAATTTTCCTCTTTTTCATAGCCCTCCAGTACCATCTTTGCTGCTGTTGCTCAGGAGTGCACCGTATGTTGGTCTTCAGGGTTCAAGTTTTGTCTGCAGCGATCACACCAGCCATTGTGTATTTTCCTGGAGTGATGCTTATCTTTCGGAATATGTCCAATTCAACTTTGTTGACACAATTGAAGTGGCAGATAGCATTCATGACCCCAAGTTTCAGGGTTGTACAACCTACATACGTTTCTTTGGGGCAACTTCTCCAAATCAAACCATTGAAAGACTCGTTTGCATTCTGAGTCTTACCATGCAAACATATGCTCAGCCTTTCGTAAATTAATAGATTTAACCCACTTCTTGGCGCAACCAGCTGTGCATGGAGTATGAAGAAATTAAATTTCGTCCATCAATAGTGGAAAAACCTAAACATGTTATATATGTTTACAAACTAGAAGAATCAGACTATAATATGAGACAAAAAACAAATTTTCATTTTTTTTAAGAAAAATTGCCATTCTAGGGTCGATGCATACCTTGTTGTTGTTGTTTTCTAATGCCAGGCGTTTGACAATAAAGTCATTTGACCTCTTGCACTCCAATATTTTTCAAAGATATTATCATGGTCAGCCATTGAAGCACAGATTTTGAGGTGTTCCGAATCCATTTCCTGGTTTGAGTTGCACAATGGGCAGTTAGGGGACTGATATATTCCAATTCTATGCAGATGTTTGGCCAAACAATCATGGCCTTTTGCCAATCTAAATGCAGCTACAGACGATTTTCGTGGTAAATCGGGAATTAACTGTGGATTATGATGCAGAGAGTCCCATTTTTTCCCTTGAGATTGTGTTAGGCCTATCAAATTTTGTTTGTTGAAGTCTAAGTATGTAGATTTAATAAATCTTTTCACAGAGTAATACGTAGATTTAGTAACAGGTCTGTAAGTAGCAGTGCTGCCCTTCTTTGGTAGTGCATCCGCATTTTCGTTTCCCAGGATTCCACAGTGGGATGGTACCCATTGGAATACAATTCTTTTATTGGGTGGTATTATAAAAGAATTGTATTCCAATGAATATCTTAAAGGTGACAGTAAGAATTCAACTGGATCATACCCATAAATCTAAGTTTCATTTCCCGTGATAATCCTGGATATGAATGTTGGATCGTTAGTCTGCTCATGAAGATAGTGTTCGTTAATCATTCTGTGTAACTAACTGCTGAGATAAAAACTATCATCAGAACACGAAAATATTTATAATATTAATGTACGTAAAAGAGAAACCTAAATAATTTATTCGCGATTAATAAAACTAATTAATGCCAATAATGTTATTGCAATATAGAGAAGAAAAATCCGATCATTCGGTCTCAAAAATTAATAATTATATGATCAGCATAATAGTACCTACACAATACATTCACTAATCATAACTGCTTTGCAAACCAATATAGTAGATAATACTAGTACATTATAGTAATTGAAATGAAATTACAGTTGAGAATATGTTGCATGTGTTTGATGTACAAGGAACCAACCAGTACTGAAAAACACCGTGCTTGAGCCACATTAGACTGATACACCCAGTATTTTTGCCATGTCATCTCATCAGCTTTTAATTGTAAATGAACACTATTAAATATTGCTTATTGAGGAGCATAATATAAGAAAATGGCCATTCTCTGAAATTAATAAGATTTTACTCCAGTGACAATTGTCTTGGTCTTTGTTTTAGAGTCTGGGAAATATTTCTTCATATAAAAAATGCTTCAAACTAATATAGACGACATTGTAATTTTCTGCAAGTCATCTGTAACTCGGCAAAAAATTAATGTATTGTAATTGCATCTTACAGTGTTACCATGGATAAAGAATCCAGAAGAAAATCCGGTATTTCAAGTTCATTTTACGAGACAGTGGCAAGACACACTCTTGGTTTCATTACACAACTTTCTTGCTACCATTTTCCAGGTAAGTTCTTTGTTATGATCTTTCTCTTGTTTTATTTGCAATGAAACGTATAACTTATAATATCATTTTCATTTAGAGAAGAAATGGAGAGTTAATTTGGTGTTTCTAAACATTTGTTATCATTTCTTTGCCAGAATCTGATAGGGGGCTTTCAGGTATAGCTCCCTGTGAAGCTCATTTGAAATTATTTAACTGTATAATATGTGTTTAATATTTTTTAATTTATATTCATTAATGTGAAATTAGGCATATTATTATATGAGTGCCACTTGCAGTCTTGGGGCTAGAATGTGTGACTCATGTTCTCAGGCTGCACTCAGATGTGGGTTTGAATCCCATATGGGCTGATTGTCTCTTTGGATCTTTTCCTAGGTTTTCTAAACTGAGGCGAATTTCGGGTAATCCTGTGACGAATTTTTGCTCTCATCTCTGGTGTAATCACCAGTTTCACTGATACTAGGTAACCGCATTGTTAAATAACTTATAAAAAAATTAAATGGATCCTCTGTGTGACATAGAAAGCAATTGATTTGATGACAAGCAGGCAATCAAGGAATGATTAGTAATCATTAATATAATAAATACTGCTATTCTTTTCTTTCATGATCAAAATTCTTGAAACTCGTAGATTTTTGGAGTACATACAGTATTTGACAGTACTAAATCTTTATAAAGCTTGTTTGTTCCTTTGTAGTGTATGCCACAACCCATGCTTGTTAGTTTTGAAGAGGATGCAATGAAAATGAAGCGCTTGCAAGAAGAAAATGAAGCACTGAGATTGCGCATTGCTACATTATTAGAAAATGCTCGGAATAATGTGTCAACAACTGTAGACTTGTCTACAACTGAAGTATCTCAACCTTCTGAACTTATGGATGATTTCTATGTCATAGCATTGTAAGTTACACAGTAATCAAGGATTCTACATAGGTAGTGCCAGCTGTGTGTGTGTATGCATGCATATGTGCGCTTGGGCATGTACACCCGCATGCATGTATGCACATTTATTTTGTAAGTTAATATTTCTGTTAATGCATGTTATTATTTGGTTGAGAAACTTTTATCATCCAGTCTGCTGTCAAATAATCTGAAAGTTAGAATTTATAAAACAGTTATATTACCGGTTGTTCTGTATGGTTGTGAAACTTGGGCTCTCATTCTGAGAGAGGAACATAGGTTAAGGGTGTTTGAGAATAAGGTGCTTAGGAAAATATTTGGGGCTAAGAGGGATGACGTTACAGGAGAATGGAGAAAGTTACACAACACAGAACTGCACGCATTGTATTCTTCACCTGACATAATTAGGAACATTAAATCCAGACGTTTGAGATGGGCAGGGCATGTAGCACGTATGGGCGAATCCAGAAATGCATATAGAGTGTTAGTTGGAAGGCCGGAGGGAAAAGACCTTTAGGGAGACCGAGATGTAGGTGGGAGGATAATATTAAAATGGATTTGAGGAAGGTGGGATATGATGTTAGAGAATGGATTAATCTTGCTCAGGATAGGGACCAATGGCGGGCGGCAATGAACCTCCGGGTTCCTTAAAAGCCAGTAAGTAAGTAATATTTCTGTTATTCAAGTCATCCTTTTCATTGTCATCATTTTGAGGAGTTTGTAACTAAAATAACAAGCCTTTATTTTCAGGGTTTAAGTAATATAGTAGTAAACCACTGGCATGTCCACCACTATGGAGTAACAGTTAGCCTTCTTGACCGTGAAACAAGCGGACCCAGGTTCAAATCCTGATCGGACAAGTTACCTGGTTGAGGTTTTTTCTGAGGTTTTCCCTCAACCACTCGGAGCAGAATTTCTGGATAATTTTCGAGTTGAACCTTAGACTCATTTCGCCTTCATTAGTATCACTTCATTAATCATCTTAATACACTGTCTACCAAAAGTAATTTGGCACTGTTTTTGCCCCTTTAGAACCTCGTGGCACCACCTCTTGTTGCTATAACAGCAGCGACCCTGTCAGGCATGCTCTCCACTAGGATATCCACTGGAATGCATCGCCATTCCTCTTGCAACATGACACTCAATTGGACAATGGAAGTTGGCCCCATGTTTCAGCGGCTACTGTGCAGTGGTATGGAGACAATAATGTTCACCTGTTGGACTGGCCTGCACAGAGTCCTGATCTCAATCCCATTGAGCACCTTTGGATGAATTGGACCGGCGATTGAGATCTCGGGAAATGCGGCCAACTTCCATTGTCCAACTGAGTGCCATGTTGCAAGAGGAATGGCGACGCATTCCAGTGGATATCCTACACAAACTAGTGGAGAGCATGTCTGACAGGATGGCTGCTATTATAGCAACAAGAGGTGGTACCACGAGGTTTCAAATGGGCAAAAACAGTGCCCAATTACTTTTTGGTAGATAGTGTAGTTTACAGATCGACTAGGAGGACATGGCGGACGTGGTTCCAGGATCTGTCTATAGGCGGCATCTGTCTGCAGGAGCTGCACATATCCAGTGAAGCTGCAGGGGCTTTAATAAGCGAACTGTGGATGACTGGAAAAGTGTAGCTCTCTTGGATAGATGGCGCCTTGGTGAGTCGTGGAATCGACTGGCATGTTCTTCTGGTTGGGGATGCAGCAGATTCAAGCACATGAATTGTGAACAGATGCCATCGATCTGAGGAGGTCGCAGAATAACATCACAGGGAGGTGGAGGATCAGGTCTCCAGTCAGAACAAAATGCTGTGGCTGAATCGATACAATGGCATCATACAGTGAATCCTGCACTTGAAGAGCGACCCTAAATGGACTTCAACAATCATTCCAACATAAGGAGGTTGTACAATAAGCCTAAGGCTGCAGTGTTTGCCTGCAGGCTCTCCTCCAAAAAAAAAAAAAACACTGGCATAGCTCAGGTGGTAAGTGCATGTTCTTGCTGATCCAGAGCTCTGCTCGAGCATGGGTTCGATTCCCATGTGGGCTAATTATCTGGTTGGATTTTTTCTGAGGTTTTTCCAGCTGTAAGGTGAGAGTCAGATAATGCACTGAAAATTCTCGGCCTCATCTCATCAAAAGCCGTCTCACTATCAGCAATTTCACTGATGCTGAATAACTTCGAAATTGTTACCTCATCGTTAAATAACTGACATTGTCTCTTATAGTTACATGTAATAGGTATCCAATTGGTATAAAGATTTCTGTATGCAGGTGTTTTTTGTAAGCTAAAAATTTGTTGGCCTGTGATTGATCTTTCCCATTTTACTCTTTATCTGCCTATGACTTGTTTTTTAATAGCGCTGTTATATTTTTCAATATTTAATATTCCTTTCATTGATAGGGCTTAAATTTCAAGATAGTTTTGCGATTTTGTCTGCTTCCTCATTATTCATAATACGACAATGACTTGGAATCCACTGGGATGCTATGGTTTTATTCTTGATTTTCTTTTTTAATTTTTGTACATTCCTTTAAATTTGAAGTAGTAACCAGTAGATATAGGGCTACTGATGGCCGTTAAGCTAAGAATCTGTTAAGATGCATATATTTTTATTATCTGTTGCAAGACTGTAAACAAATGCAGTATCACTTGCTAGAAGCTCAGCTTTCTGAGCTTGTTAATGGATTGCATGATTTAATGGGTTCAGAACACCTCAAAATCTGTGCTTCAGTGGTTGACCATGATGATACCTTTGAAAAATATTGGAGTGCAAGAGGTCAAATGACTTTATTGTCAAACGCCTGGCATTAGAAAACAACAACAACATATTGTTCTCCTGTTGTTTGATCAGAGTATCCCACTCTGGCCTTATCTTGGCTAGACATAACTGTTTTTATAAATTTTGGTATGATTAGTGTAACTATGTAGTTTGAATCATCTCTAGGATTGTTTGCTATTCTGGTTTTTGTTTCAACTTTAACAAAATTGGGAATCTCTTGGTCTCTTTGCCAATAAATGTCTTAAATTGTTATAAAACTTTGTGTGATATTCAATAGATAGTCCAATAGTAACTGTACAGAAAATTCTAATTCTTCAGATATTTAAGAAATTCAGCATTTTTTAAACGAAAGACAAAGTGGCGATTTTATCTCGTCTGGTCATGCTGATTCATAATGCTTATGTGTTCTATGTATTAAGTTATAATTGCAGTTACTACTACTACTGCTGCTACTCCTGCTGCTTCTGCCACTGCTGCTACTGCTTTAACCTAAGAACTTCTTCTTAGAGTCAAATATTCTATTGCCTTTAATGACAAGACTTTCAGTTATAATATTTTAAGAAACCAGTCATATTGCCCTATACACTTCATAATTACATGAATTGTTGTAGAGAAACTGGAGCATCTGGAAGTGAAAATCAAAGTAAAACTCTGAAAAATCTGATTCGAAACATTGGCAGTGGACTGCCAACCAGTCCAATACTTGGCCGGAAAATGTCCCATCAGCCCACTTCAGGTAGGTAATGTTTAAATATTTGAATGGTTACCAAGAGAAGGCTTCGAAGTTAACTTCATATCTATCCCCCCCCACACACACACACTCTCTCTCTCTCTCTCTCTCTCTCTATCCCTCCCTCTCTCCCTCCCCATCTCTCTTCCTCTCCTTCCCTCCATCTCCCCTCCACCCCTCCCTCCATCTTCCCCTCCCCTCTTCGATTTCCTCCTCTTTCTCGATCTCCCCTCCCCTTTCCCTCCCTCCCCTCTTCGATTTCCCCCTCTATCTCGTTCTCTCCCTCCCTCCATTTCTCCCCCTACCTTTTCCTTCTCCCTCCCTCCTTCCCTCCATCTCTCCCTCTCCGATTCCCTCTCTCCCCCTCCCCTGCCCCCTCCGATTTCCTCCCCCTCTCTCCTTCTCTCCCCTCCCTCCCCCTCCCTTCTTCTATTCCCTCCCGCGAAGTTATATAGGTGAGTAAAGAAGAAGGTACAAGATCAGAAAAATATTATTTTTTAACATAATTATCTATTCACATACAGCGTACAATGAGCAGAGGCATTTTAGGTTACTGATGAAGCAACCAGTCACCAAATTTTTACTTCTCGAGACAATTTCACTTTACATCTTCTCGGAAATGCCAAAGTAAATAATCTTTGCTTATAAAGTATTGAAAGGCTTCTAGCATTGGCTCTGGGGTTTATCAGTCACTCATATGGAGATGGGAAATGGCTCTGTGAGGACTGAGGCAGGATGGCCCCTGTGTCAGCATCAGATTCTCGAATACTGTCCACTGCAACATGTCTAGATCTAAACAGAAGTTCCACACCTGTGGAGTAACAGTCAGCGCGTCTGGCCGCGAAACCAGGTGGCCCGGGTTCGATTCCCGGTCGGGACAAGTTACCTGGTTGAGGTTTTTTCCGGGGTTTTCCCTCAACCCAATTTGAGCAAATGCTGGGTAACTTTCGGTGCTGGACCCCAGACTCATTTCACCGGCACTATCACCTTCATCTCATTCAGATGCTAAATAACCAAAGATGTTGATAAAGCGTCGTAAAATAACCTACTTAAAAAAACTCTAAACAGGAAATGACTCAAATGATTCTTCTGTCACAATCTAGCATGAAAGGAATGTTTTTATTATGTCAGTGACACCTTAAAATTCATTCTGAAAGCTTTGTAATCAACTCCTGTATTTGCTTGTAGTTAAAAATGATGAAGTTACAGAATGTATAGAGAGAAAATTGTTCTATTTTACATGGCTTGATAATTTCAGCCAAGGTGAAAATGGGGATATCAAATACTGAAGAACAGTCACAATTAAGAAAACATAGCAGTACTGTTTCAAGTGGAAAACAAAGACAAGGAAGTCTGTGGACTGGCACAGGAAAGACACCGAGTTTAGAAGGAACTGCGAGTAAACGTCAAAGCTCTGCTGAACAGACTGCAGTGAAGCCTGTTCGTGATACATCGTTAGAAACTTCGGAGCGCAGAGTGAAACAACAGCAGTTGCAGCAGCTGCCAGTTACCAGTCAAGTGGGATCATCTTTAAGCACATTTGGAGCTTTCTTACTATTGAGTCAGGTAAATCGATTTTATGTTCGTGTACAATATTTTATATCTTTTATATAGTTTCTGTTCTTTTCTAAATGTGGCTACCTCTTAATATAAACTTTCTGTATTATGAACATTATTGCAAGTGCTACGATATTTCATGCTTATATCATTTGAATCAGGATGAAGAGTGCAACAATTTATTTATGGAATGAAATATAGGATGTCCCATTCAAAAAATATATCACTACGAATTTCTGTAACACTCTGTATAATTGTCAATTACTCCTGATGGTAGACTTTAGTTAAACCTATAATGTGAATTACAGTAGTTTTGATTATCTGAGTTTCAGTTAACCGAGGTTCCATGTTATCCGAGCCTGATACAAAAAAAAAAATTACTGTAAATAACAGCCGCGTTTCCATCTGGGCTATTCCATCTCAAATCGACCGAAATATAGAGAAAATTGACCTTACAATTTCTAAATACAATGAAACTTTTTTCTGTCCGTTGACAACTGTGATACAATGCTTTGTGCAAAGTTTGAGGCATCAGAACTTCATAGTGTTTAAATTAAAAATATTTAAATTTATAACCAAGTATAGGCTCACTTCTGTTTTCTGAACTCCGACAATTGCTATTCTCGCATGTTTCCGTTGTTTGATTCAGAGAGGATAGAAATCTTTCTATTCTCTTAGGTTTGATTTCTGCTTCTTTCCATTGTCTATATCACAACGTGGAGCGGCATATTACTGTATTGATATTGCTGTTGTGAAATGGAAAACACTGGAACAAAAAGAAATCGTGGGACTAATTTCTCTTCATTCGAGAGAAGCCTTCTGCTGGAAATAATTTCGCAGTATAAACCAATTATTGAGAATAAACAAATAAATGGATCTACGTTGAAAGTGAAAAGTGAGGCTTGGCAGAAAATAGCCTATACTTTTGTATGAACTTCTGTTCTGTCAAATCACAGAAATCATCCGCTCTGTTTATGTATTCATGGATATCATTTTCTAAATAATCAAGATATAAAAGTTCAGCGTCTGATGCACAAGTCATATTGAATACTTCTGTGCTAACAAAGAGTTAAATGATTTAACGGCATGAAATTGAGCAGTTAAATTAACATGGGTTTTAACTGCCTGTTAGTACTAACAGTTGTTAAAGAAATACTCCAACTGTTAAGTTTACAGTTAAAATGGAATAACACAGTTATAATTTTAACTATGGTTGAAGAAACCAGGCCATACTATAGTAATCCAGCATCTGGGAGATAGTGTGAATGATATTATGAGATTAGAGATACTGGCATCCAAAGAAAATGTTCTAAGAAGGGAAACGAGACATAAGGAAATTACAGATAGATAAAGTATCATAAATTAGATTGTGAAACTTTGGCATAAAAATTACCTATTATGCACTACATTTTATGAAGTATGTTGTTGTGTTGTTTTGTAATGCCAGGCATTTGACAATAAAGTCATTTGACTTCTTGCACTCCAATATTTTTCAAAGATATTGTCATGGTTAGCCACTGACGCACAGATTTTGAGATGTTCTGAATCCATTTCTTGATTTGAGTTGCACAATGGACAGTTAGGAGACTGATATATTCCAATTCTATGCAGATGCTTGGCCAAACAGTCATAGCCTGTTGCCAATCTAAATGCAGCTACAGACGATTTGTGTGGTAAATCGGGAATCAACTGTGGATTATGATGCAGAGAGTTCCATTTTTTCCCTTGAGATTGTGTTATCAAATTTTGTTTGTTGAAGTCTAAGTATGTAAATGTAATAAATCTTTTCACAGAGTAATACGTAGATTTAGTAACAGGTCTGTAAGTAGCAGTGCTGCCCTTCTTTGCTAAAGCATCCGCATTCTCGTTTCCCAGGATTCCACAATGGGATGGTATCCATTGGAATACAATTCTTTTATTGAGTGTTATTAGTTGAGAGAGCATTTTATTTATTTCTGCTATTTGAGATGAAGGTGTGTGTCTAGAGACTATTGATAGAATAGCTGCTTTAGAGTCTGACAGTATAACTGTATGTTTATGATGTATTAAACCTATATATTCTTCAAAAGCAATACAATGGTATGTAAAAGCATTTCACCGTGTAATTTTATTGTACTTAATGCTTTCTATTATGTACTTCTCATTTTATGGATTCTCTTCTTTCATGGCTAATAACATTTAAAACTATTGTGTAGGAAGAATATGGTGAACATCGTGCTCCAGTTTGTCACTGCCGCTTCAACACTTCAGGATCCACTGTTGTTAGTGCTGATGTTGATGGAGTTGTGAAGCTGTGGACCGTTAGTCCTACTCCAAAGTGAGTTGATAAGCAAATTAAAATTACTAGTATGTATTGAATATAGTCTACAGGGAAAAAAAGAAGTAACATTTTTTATTTTATTTTTATTGATGGTTATTCACTCACTTACTGAAGTTAAGTTCCTAATACAGTCACTCAATCAAGTGTAGTGTGAAAGTAGTCTGGCTCATACAGGGTGATTCACGAGGAAAGGTAAAAAATTTAGGATACGATATCTTAGGCCATTTTGAGTGAAAAAGTTCATATGAACATAGGTCTGTTTTTTGAACGTTGATGGAGCTAGATGCATTTTTTTGGTAAAACCTCTCGCCCCAATGTGAATCAGACATTACCATATGCTGCTGTCGTGAGACAAGGTCAAGGTCGCAATGAATGACATTGGAATCTGCATTGTGAGCGATGTAGATAGGAGAAACAAACCGAGTGGTGGGGCATTACAAATGTCCCAACAAATACGCTATCACTTATGAGTTCACAGCAGTTCAGTCAGCTACCTACAGTACAGTAGTTATACAGGTACAGTTATCGGAAGTGTTAAGTTGTGTTTTTCAAGATGCCTTATAAATTTTCGACTGCAGAATACGCCGATATTGTGTATGTTTATGGTTTGTGCGATGGAAGTTCCTTGCATGCTGTCGCTGAATATGAAGGACGCTTTACGAACAGAAGGGTACCATTTCGAAGAGTATTTACTGTCTACGAGGTTGGATGAAAGACTTGGTATAGCAAAGGAACAGGGAAACGAGAAAGGCGCTAATTGACCGTATTTTGGATGCGGCATAAAGAACAACGTGCAACTCTCCTGAGCAATGAGCGCGATTCACAGCCAAGCGCAACAGTGCATTGAAGGAGAAGGAGGTACCTTTCAAAATGTGCGAAAACCTCGACCCCGACATCTAGAATATTAGGTATGTATGCATACGTACGTGAATGTAAACTTTAAATTTGTCCGTTATCTGTCTCTAAATTCGAATTAGTACAATGGAATCTCAGAAGTTTTTGTGAAATCAAAGAGCCATATCTCTGTAACCGTTCGAAAACGGACCTATATTCATATAAACTTTTTGATTCAGAATGACTTCAGAATTCACATCCCAAATGTTTTACCTTTCCTCGTGAATCACCCTGTATGTACAGCTCATAGGACAAATAAACATTATAGTCATCGAAAATGAACTAAAAAATTATTGAAATGTAGTGGTATTAACTGTCGTCTATGGTGATGAATAGATATAATGTAGCTACATATCATATACTCAAAGCCACCAGTTAGCTCAGGACTAATGAGCTGGTCTCATGCGGTGTGACATATCTGAGGTGGTTTTACGGCAGTTTTCCTCGATCCGTGTTCGTAGATGTTGCAGATGACGAAGTTTCACTTCGTACACCTTTTCCTTGAGATAACCCCATAAGGCAAAAATCAAGGGGATTTAAGTCTGGCGACTTTGGAGACCATTTTCTGGGTCCTCTGTGTCCTATCCACCGATTACATGAGTTTTCGTCGAGCCAACTCTATACACTAAAAATTTTATGATATCGCCTATGATGTGGGACTTGTCGGACACTCTGTATTTTATGGGTAGCTGAATTTTTTTCTTTTTATGACAGTTAATTCCGTTTTCTTTAATCTTATACAAAGTAATATTTTTTATTGTGCTTTAGCAAAGAAGGACAGCATTGTTACTTACAGACCTGTTACTAAATCTATGTATTACTCTGTGAAATGATTTAATAAATCTACATACTTAGACTTCAACAAACAAAATTTGATAACACAATCTCAAGGGAAAAAATGGAACTCTGCATCATAATCCACGAAAATCGTCTGTAGCTGCATTTAGATTGGCAACAGGCCATGATTGTTTGGCCAAACACCTACATAGAGTTGAAATATATCAGTCCCCTAACTGCCCATTGTGCAACTCAAACCAAGAAATGGATTCGGAACACCTCAAAATCTGTGCTTCATTGGCTGGCCATGATAATATCTTTGAAAAATGTTGGAATGCAAGAGGTCAAATGACTTTATTGTCAAACGCCTGGCATTAGAAAACAACAACATATTTGTTATTGTAAATTATCTTTCAACATTATATTAGTAGGCTGAATCTTTATGATTATCCGCTGAAGGCCAGCTGTCCTTTTATCGGATTTTCTCCTCCTCTGTCTGACTCTGTTGTTCTTGTACACTTTTTTAAACCACTCTGTTTATCGTCGTTGTTCCTGCAATAACTCCTATGTGCAAAATACAACATTTTTCTGTAGGAAGAAAAAAAAACATATTTATTCATTCTATGGCAGTGGTACATAGGAAGTTGTGAATTCTTACATTTTCGAAAGAAAGGAATATAATTACATATAGGAGATTTTATTATTTGCTGTATCACTATTTAAATTATTTAATAGAGCAAAAATCTGAAAATTGATAAATATGTCACATAGGAGTTATTGCATGAATGACGATATGATATATTAAACAAGTCTCTCTGAAATCATTAAGAGGTTTTTTATTTTAGTTGGTTATTTAACGATGCTGTATCAACTACTAGGTTACTTAGAGTCAGTGAGATGATATTTGGCGAGATGAGGCCGAGGATTCACCATAGAGTACCTTGCATTCACATTACGTTGGGGAAAACCTCGGAAAAAAACCCAACCAGGTAATCAGTCCAAGTGGGGATTGAACCCACGCCCGAACGCAACTTCAGACCAGCAGGCAAACTCCTTAACCGACTGAGCCATGCCGGTGGCATATTAAGAGATTCACAAGTCTGCTATTTTGAAACAAAATTATTTTAAGGACGTGTAGTAAAGGTTACATGATATGATTCTATGCTATCATGCATGATATTTGTCATTGAAATATATTATTAAATATATGGGAATTAAATGACTGATTTGGAAACCATGACGTCAGTAAAAATAAACCCATGTGGTGCTGACATTTATACAAAATATAAATGGACATGACAAGGTTCTGCTCACATTGACTCGGATGCACCGAAAGTCACTTTCCCGTAAAATTAGGAATTTGACATGTAAAGGTACACAAGCACACACACTATTTAATATAGAAGGAAAAGTGAAGTATAAATTTGAAAGATATCTTGTTTCATTTTCAGAACATTGGCAACTTTTGTGTCCAAATCCAGCATCATGTCATTGGACTGGGTTACGAAAAATGAGCGCTATTTCATAAGTGGCAACAAGCAAGGATTGGTTCGTCTGTATGATACTCGAGACAACCGTATATTATGGGAACTAGGTGCTGATCCAGCAAGTCCGCTGAAAGATGCAAGGTAAGCGTTTGAGACTTATTAATCTTGCTTTGGAGTCTTGAAATTTATCCCTGAAGTTATTCAGTATTTTATTAGACAGTCTGTATAACAAATTATATGCATTTTTAGGCTTTTACAGTGGATGTATCAGAAATAGACTTGGTATTCCACTGTATCCTGGAACTCTACATAGGCTACAGGTTCCATCATCAGAGCAAATACCGTATTTACTCGCATAATAGATGCCATCACATAATGTATGCACCCCAGTTTTTCACAGTAATATGTAGGGAAAAAATACCCCTGCATAATGTATGCATTACATTTTTAATAACACTACCAATAGTTAATACGGCAAGAATAATGGTAGTATTACCTTCACAAAGTATATCCAGTTTTTTATTTGTATTTAGTTTTAGGTTATATTGTATTAATTTCGTATGTTACGGACTTTACGTTATTATTGCATTCGATATATCAAAGCTTTCAAAGTCTTACAATCGATCATTTTCAATATTACTTGATGTGAGATGTCAGGTAGTTATGATTTTTTCTCCAAAATTTTTTTCCCCACATATAATACGTATCCTGGATATTTAATCCAAAAATTATGAAAAAAAAAAGAAAAAAAAAAAGTGCGTCTGTTACGCAAGTAAATGCAGTACGTATCACTACAGGGGTCAGTTTCTTTATTGGACTCATTATGTCTATTACTCCAAACAATCGAGCAATGGAAATAGTTTGTTATAGCTTGTATGTAACTAATTGTTGGAGTCAAGTGAGATACCTGAATATCTTGAACATATACCTGTATTACAATAGACATTTATTCAAAGAGAACTCTTAATAATTTATGCGGAAATAATAAAACTAATTATACTGAAGCATTGGATAGAGATATCACTTGAAGAGATCTTGGTTGCAAATATGTTGCCTGTTTTGCAATATTATCGACTTTCTCGTTTCCAGGTATACCATAATGACTAAGTATCCATTGAAATGTTATTTCCTTTTGGAGTTCTTTTAATTTACTTAGTTGTTTCTGAAGTGGAATAATTCTATGTGCATATAGGTTTGGTACATACTTAATTATATTAAATATAGCCCCCTTGGAGTCGGTAAGTAAGCAAATAGATTTTTCAGAAATTTGAGTAACACACTGAAGAGCAGCATCAATAGCTAGGAATTCAGTGTCAAGACTAGAGGAGGATGAACATGGTATGAAATAACTTTCTTGATATTTTGGAATACAATACCCTGCTCCTGATGTCCCATTATTAGGATTTAGAGATTCATCTGTATAAATTTGAATGTGATCCTTATATGTGCTGCAGAGTAGTCCCTCAAAATAAAACTAATTAATAATGATATTACTGTATTGGCACTGGACGAAAAATCTATTCATCAAGTCTGAGTAATTAGTTACATGTTCAACATAGTAGGTGATCGATCCTTCTGGTCTTACCTATCTGTCCGGATGATGGAGATTGTATGTATTTCCGAAATGTTGGAAATGTTAAGTTCCAGGACATGGTGGAATATCCAAAAGTCTGTTTCTGACTTTGTACAATAAATTGTTTAGAAAAGCATGCTCGTAAATTTTAAGATATTAGATCTTTTCATTCTTGGTGCAAGGAACGACCTAGAGAAGTCTGCAAAGAAAAATGGGCAATTTATCTACCATGCTGCAGCGATTTGGGGACCAAATATAACATCAAGACATGAGACGTTATGGGAATTATGATTGGGTCTAGAGGCACAATCCCACGGGAGTCCTTAGAAGTCTTCCGAAAATTAAAAGTTCCTGACAGCACCCTGGACATGATATCCTCCACTGCACTGAAGTCATCGATTAGCATAATTAATCATCACTTATATTCTTTATAAAATGTAATTTGTCTTGTAGCCTAAATTGTTTCTTACATTTCCAATAAATTTCTCAATGATAGTCTACCTAACTAGGGTTTCTATTAAAGAAAAAATTGAATTAAATATAAATATTCATTTAGAATTGATTAGGAGGCCGTTTATTAAACCCTGGTTGGGACGGCTATCAACTATCTATCTAATAGAAATATATTAGAAATACAATATATCTCTATAGAAAATTATTGTGTAGCCCAACATTTTCATAAATAGAAGGAATGTCAAGATTTCTTTGCTATATTATATTTTAGTAGGTGCTAATAATTTAATTTGTATTTGATAGAACTTCTGCACCTTCAGAATGTGCAACTGTTTCTACCTATCAAAAGCATTCGTTCTGTTTCACAGGATCACGACCATTTGCTGCAGCCCAGTGGAATCATCTTTTATCTGCTCAGTGGCTCCCCCTAATCAGGCTCCAGGCAAGCTGCTGCTGTTTGATATTAAGACTAGGAAACTTGAGGTTAGACATCGATTTTCGGTCACTACTTTAGCTTTCAATTGAAGAGATCTTGGTTGCAATCTCTTTGATAAAGATTGTGATTTTGTTTTCTGTAGATGTCAACTAAAATACAGTAAAATTTGTTCAAGGTGGAACATGAATAAGGCAAAAACTTGTGCAGTGCGAACAAATCATCAACTTCCGGTAGATAGAGTAGGAATTATAAAGGTAAAAAGATAAAGGTATCCCCGTAACATGCCATGAAGGCACTTGGGGGGCATGGAGGTAGAGCCCCATGCTTTCCATGACCTCGGCAGTAGAATGAGGTGGTGTGGTCTGCACCACGCTCTGACTGCCTTTTACCCCCGGGAAAGACACGGTACTCAATTTTATAGGAGGCTGAGTGAACCTCGGGGCTGTTCTGAAAGTTTGGCAACGAGATAAAATCCTGTCACCACCTGGGATCGAACCCCGGACCTTCCAGTCCGTAGTCAGCTGCTTTACCAACTGAACTACCCAGCCGCCCAGAGTAGGAATTTTAGTGTTATTTACTTTTTATTTTGCAGAATCTGCCCAATGCAGTATTTCAGGGCTTTATCAGAAACTACTAAATAATGTAGAAAAAAAATATATTAAAAATTGATGTACCATATTTTTGTTCAACTTTTCTTTTACCGTTTGATTTTAGAAATAATGTCACTCTGTTAGTTATTGTTCTCACAAGTAGCTTCATACTGCAAGAAAACAAAGAAAAACACAAGATACAGTATCTATAATAATATTATTATTATTGTAACCACTTATAAATAGGTACTTATGCAATAATATTATATATTATGTTCTTAATGATACTTTTTAAGATTTTTGTAGTATTGTATTACGTGGAAACTCGTCCAATTTGGAAAATGAATTTGGCCTTGTGATTCCGCTTTGAACAAGATTTACTGTACCGAGTTTCATAATTGAAACCAAGTTAACAAGCATATGAAATGCATGAGTATGTAAATGAGAGAAATATGAATAGATGAATGGGTGGGTTCAAGAGAAGGGAAGGGAGTCTATTTTGACGGTAGACTCAACCTGATATGACGAGATTGTTGCTGATTGGTTTTTGAATTCCAGTGAGTGGAAGAAAGAGAAAGCATGTTTGTAACTTTTTTAAATAATCACGTTATCTATTTCAGATGTACGAGGGGGATCCAGGAAATAACGACCGTTTTGTTGTAATAATTAAAAAAATATATATATTTATTTGAAAAAACAAAGTCTGTTACATAACTGAAGCTTCCTTTACTTCTCTACATAATCACCACCTACATTTAAACATTTGTCGTAACTGTTCACTAGCTTTAGAATTCCCGTGTTATACTCCTCTGCCGCCAGTTCATTAAGCCAGGTGTTCACTGTCTTCTTCAACTCTTCATCACTTCCAAAACGCGTACCACCCAGAAAGTCTTTCCGCTTAGTGAAAAGGTGAAAATCGTTAGGAGCAAGGTCTGGACTATAGGGCGGATGATCAAAGATTTCCCAACCGAATTGATCCAGCAATTCTCGAGTTGAAGCAGCAGTGTGCGGGCGAGCGTTGTCGTGAAGAAGCACAACTCCTCTTGAAAGCATTCCTCGCCTCTTGTTTTGGATGGCTCGTCATAGTTTTCGTAAAGTCTCACAATAACGATTTGCATTGATCGTAGTGCCTTTTGGCATGAAATCCAGCAAAAGAACACCTTTGCGATCCCAAAAGACAGTAGCCATGACTTTTTGTGTTGAGAGAGTCTGTTTGAATTTTCTCGGTTTCTTGGGTGATGAGGGATGATGCCACTGACGTGATTGGCGCTTGGTCTCTGGGGTGTTGTGAGACACCCAGGTCTCATCACCAGTCACAATTTGATAAAGAAAGGCATCTCCATCTATGTGATATCGCATCAAGAATGTCAATGCTGAGGCCATTCTCTGAGTTTTGTGTTGGTCACTCAGTTGCCATGGAACCCATCGTGCACAGATTTTGTGGTATCCAAGATGTTGCGACACAATTTCACCAAGCAAAGAACGAGAAATGTCAGGAAAGGCAATATGCAATTCGTCGAGTGATGTGCGCCTGTCTTGCAAGATTCTGTCGTTCACTTTAGTCTTCAGGTCTTCTGTGATGAGTGTGGGCGTCCGGATCGAGTTTCATCGTGGACATTTGTTTGCCCATTGTTGAATATTTCGCACCATTTTCTCACATTTCTTTCATTCATTACAGTATCACCATACACTTCTTTCAATTGCCTGTAAATTTCTGCAGGTTTCAAATGTCGGGCATTCAAAAATCGAATCACACTGCTCACTTCACAGTCAGCGGGATTATCAATCACGTCGTTCATTTTGAAGTAACACAAAATGCACAATGGCGACTTGTTGCAACCATTACTCACAACATTATGAGAACACATGTTAAGGAAGCCAGTTGACCTTCAAACAAGGAAGGGGAGTCAGCTGCGCGGCGGGTATGCGCGAACGGTCGTTATTTCCTGGATCCCCCTCGTAATTGAATGCCATTTCAGTTATAAGTTTTTCTCACTTATACGTTTTTTTCCTTAGACTCTCATGAAAATGTATAAATTAAGTTTTACTGTATTTATGAATTAATTAAATTCTCAAATGTTATATATAAAATGGAAAATTTGAAATCAAAATTGAAAATTTCATTCTGTTCTGTGTAGAGGGCCCTGACCCTAGATTCCAACCAGAGCTGTGCTGTGGTTACATGCTGCACGTTCAACCACAATGGACAGTTGCTAGTAACAGGTTGCAGTGATGGAGTTGTCAGAATATTTGACTTACGTCGCAGTGATTGTATTGACTCTTGGACAGCTCACCAGGGTGAAGTACTTGCAATTCAGCTAACTGCAGACTTTACCGCTTGTTATACTTTGGGTCAGGATGGCAAGGTAAGTGTTATAAAATGTTGTTGTTTTCTAATGCCAAGCGTTTGACAATAAAGTCATTTGACCTCTTGCACTTCAATATTTTTCAAAGATATTATCATGATCAGCCACTGAAGCACAGATTTTGAGGTGTTCCAAATCCATTTCTTGGTTTGAGTTGCACAGTGGGCAGTTAGGGAACTGTTATATTCCAATTCTATCCAGGTGTTTGGCCAAACAGCCATGACCTGTTGTTTTCTAATGCCAGGCGTTTGACAATAAAGTCATTTGACCTCTTGCAGTCCAATATTTTTCAAAGATATTGTCATGGTCAGCCACTAAAGCACAGATTTTGAGGTGTTCTGCATCTATTTCTTGATTTCAGTTGCACAATGAGCAGTTAGGGGACTGATATATTCCAATTCTATGCAGATGCTTGGCCAAACAGTCATGGCCTGTTGCCAATCTAAATGCAGCTACAGATGATTTGCGTGCTAAATCGGGAATCAACTGTGTATTATGATGCAGAGAGTGCCATTTTTTCCCTTGAGAGTGTGTTATGAAATTTTGTTTGTTGAAGTCTAAGTATGTAAATTTAATAGATCTTTTCACTAAGGTATATGCCTCCTAGCATATACCTTAGTTGTAAATTGAATAAATAGAACATAGCCTAATGGTTAACATAGTGAATTATTTTTAACTTTTTCTTTCCAGTTATGCCAGCGTAGCTTGAACCAAAGTGGACAGGCATTATGGGAGGCTTCTCTTCAAGATTGTCCACCACTGCATAACATGATATCTCCACATGGCCAGTTGTTCGCATTTGACCCATCAGGATCTCATGTTTTAACATGTGGTGTCAGTGGTGGTAACATATATCAGGTATCATTATTCTCATATTTCTTGTAATTCAAAAGAAGATGATGATTGTAGAATATTACAGATATGCAAGAATTTCAATAATGTGTGTAAAATTTTTTCTCGTATTTCGTTCATTTAATTGGTTAGACTTTTTTTTTATTATTGTTCAATTTAATAAACTCTATTTCACCCTGAGGTATATTAGGGTTATAGTTGGCATCACAATACATATTTTATAACCAATAAACAATAGTAGAATTATAATATAAAATTGTGGTCAAGGTTACAATTCACATGAATTATGTAGAAGAATGCACCTTAATGAAAGAATGGATCCTGTTAAAGATTAATGAGATGTTTGAGGAATAATCAATGCAAAAGATATACAAGAATGTCTAACCGTTTCAGAGTAAATACACGACCTAAAAAGATAAACAATAGTACATTAATATAACAAAGTTTGACTTTCACTTTCAAATTAATACTTAATTCATGAACAATGGAACAGTTAAGAATAATAAAACGATATTACAAGCAATGATTTACGGTTACAAGTTACATACATGATTCAGGAACAAGTACAATAATTGAAATAATAACACAAGTAATGACTTATAACTAGACTTCGTGGAATTTCCACGAGAATCATAAGGTTTACTACTCACGCGGTATAGACTGTATGAGAAAGGGACGTGCAACGGATGGACTATGCCTCTAATGTAAACACTGAGCAGTATACTGCAGTTACAATAAAACCTGTATCCTGCATTCAAGAAATGTAATGAATGATCATTGAAGTAGGAAATGTCTAAAAATTTAAATACGCAATTATTTTGTAGTGAGATATATTAACTCTTAAAATTTAATGTAAGATACTCACATCATCCTTGAATATATGCATTGCAGTGAAGAGTTACGTACATTTTGAGCGACTGCAAAGTGAACCTCCTCCGATAGTCACTCAGACAGTTTTTATATTGGTAAAATGTAATAGGCGCAAATTTGAAGAACGGGAAGTCACTACTTTTTAGTACACCAACTTCAGACGTCTTGTCGTGACCTGATGGTACATCATTTATAATACGAAGTTGTGAATAGGCAGAATTTTTAGCAATAATGTTTCTCAACTTACATTTCACTTTTTCTAAAATTAGTGAATTGTTATTTTGGATAACTATATTAAGGGCGTCTGAGAGTTTTAGTTCAGATGATTCTAACAGGATGATGCTTTTGAACACGATTTTAAAATTACAATCAATGAACAGAATATCTTCCAATAGCTGTTCAGAAGGCAATGATTTTACAGCTGCAACAGCGGAACTGTATGTGCTCTCCAATGCATCAATTACCTCCATTATTTTGCCATAATATTCCGCATAATAATTAACAGCATCCAACCACGTTTTCCAATGGGTCAAGACTGGCTGCGGGGGTAAGGGTATTCCAGGGGCTATTATTTGGAACAGTAACACTCTCATTGTAATATGTTTGAATTCTTGTCTGCACTGAACAAATGTTAAGCTTTGACTATTCCAACCACAGTAATGCAAAACAAGTACTTACATAGGTATACATTAGCTGTAGCTGCTCTATCTATTTGGACCGGTCACAACTCTTAACATGAACTGCTTATACTACGAGACCGGGCGGCCGCTCACTTCCTCTATACTACCGTAATCGGCAACCTGATTGCATGCTGCGTGTGGCAATTCAACGAAGTCTACTTATAACTAACGAAATTCTTGAAGGACAATATATAATAGTAGGGGCAATACAAAAGATTTAAAAACAAATGGTAAACATTAAAGGAATACTAGAAAAATTGACTTAAAATTACACATTCTTTTTAAAGCAATAGGTAGCAGCAAAGAGATACTAATAACAGTACACTGACTGTAGTTACTGATTAAACACATTATTTTAAAAACAAACACGCAAAGGATCAGTAGCTATTTTCAGGCATTATATACATGGACCATGTCTTTAATTCACATCTTTTTGACGTTACTTCGTATATTATTTTGTTTTTCAATCTATTTCAATTTGTTTTTAAAGTAATTATATTAAGGGTCAGCCCATGTCAGATCAACACACTTTTAAATCATTTTCAACCAGATCCTCTTAGATTTCAGTTAAATTTTTTTGGATGTTGGTCATAGAAAGGAAAGTAAAGATGAAGAATATCTAAAGTGTAATGTAAATATTTTTGGATTTTTCAGTCATTAATAATGAGAAAACACAGTAAAATTTGACATGTAAGGTATAAGAAATTTTTTTATAGTTATTCAACAACTGAAGTTAAAGAAATGGAGTTTCTCTTACCTTAAAGCTTAAGAAGTGACCTTTGGTTTTATATAAAACCAACCATGCTATGACCTTGAATGCTGTTTAAGGTCATTGATATATTAAAAAATGAACCATTTTAAAGTTTTGAAAAAAATACATGTTGTTGGTCTATATAACCTTTAAATATCCTATAAGTTTCATTTTGGAACTGCAGAAACTTGTGCAGTTATTGACTGAAATGTTTTTACATACACAAGTCTACTGTATTGCTAAGGTTTATAAATGTTAATCAGAAATAATTTTTGTTTTAATTGTAGTCACTTTTAATTTCACTGTACCTGCAAAGATATGTTGATATATGCATTTTATTGCTTTTGATGCTCTCTTCATGTGGGAGAGTATAAGTTCTTCGTGTTGAAGTTCGCAGATGAAGAGTCATCATCAAAATTGATTGTGTAGATACGATTTTTGTGTCTGGATTTGTAGGATAAGCATATGATGGAGATAGTCCACTGGAATGCAGAAACATAATCTTCACTTTTTCCGTTTCTTCTACACTTAGCACATGCTCTATCCACCATTTATTGTCATCATTACAAGTGACAAATCTTGTCTTGCAATATTGATATAGTCGAGTTCATCATTTAACAAAATGTTTCCTTTTTTATATATTTCAGAGTTGGAATATACTTTTGTTACAAATTTTTGAGTGTTTATGGGAATGAAAGCATGTAATTTTTGTGTTCAAGAAATTGTACGTGCGTTTTTTAATCACTCTTACAGAAGTGGCTCTTCTTCAGAATGTTGAGAAATGGTTATGTATTCAAAGTCATAAGTTTTAATATTGTCTACACATCAGTTTTCTGTTTCAGAATTGCACTGCAGAGCCACAGAGCCATCAGTGAAGTAATAAATATGCTTTGGTTTAATTTGGAATTTTCTATTCATATATTGCATTAAATGTTTATGATCAAGATGCTCAGCTGTAGTGAGATAAACAGTCTTAAATGATGATATACTACTGAGCTATGCCAAGGCTTAATCCACAGCACTGGATCGAACTCCTCTCCTTTGGTTTTTCCTTTTTGCCCTACTCCTTGTTTCGACATATGTCCTCATATGAGGCACTTCTATATAATAATGTAATATGTATATGTCGAATTTTAATTGCATGTACAATGTTTTAGAATTCTAGCATGTAACATAACACAGGGACCTGGATTCTGTTGCATAACAATTTTAAAACTAATAATAATAGTAAATTTACTTGTGATTTGTAATTTGCAGAATATTTCTGTTGCTTAATATTAGAAGACGACTTACAAATTACCGGTAAAATTACTAATATTATTAGTGAATTTTATATGCTCTTATTGAAATTAATATTATTAGTTATTAGTGTTTACTAATATTTTTCTACAAGTTTGCATTCAACCATTATTACAGGTTATTAGTGAAGTTTGTTCGTAGTCAGTAATAGTAAACTAAATCTTGAATTTAGTTTTAGATTTTTCAGATGAAAAAGACTTACCAAGGCCTCCTAGACGACAGAAAATGTGTGACCATAACTATATAATGTTCATAAAAGTCTTATTTCTTACTGCTAATGTCTTTTTTGTATTTGGGTAAACATCTCTCAAATAATATATCTAATCTTTCTTCTTTAGTATTACTCCAATTTATTTTTCATATTCACATATTTCTTTCAAAAAATTAATTTTCTCATCTTTAATTAATGTGTTGCTTTAATTAATTGGCCGAATAGTACTAATTTTTTACATTTAATTTTGCACAATTTCAGTTTTCTTTGCTCTTCTCTCTTCCCCATTGCAAAAAATGTAGACACAGAAATACTGTAAATTTATCAATCAATCTTCTTAGTATATCCAGCTGTTTGCTGACAACATAAAGTCCACTGTAGTCTATTCAGTTGTTTTTCACGAGAAATGAGGGGTATTTTGATCGGTGTTCATTATAGATGCCTGTTGCTAGTAGCCAGAGTTGGGGTGTAGTCAATATATACTGCAGGGCTGTGTCTTCTGCAACTGGTACTGATGATTTTAATTCACTTCTTTTGTGGTTTATGGATGGACAGTATAGAAGAATGTGTTCCAGATCTTCATCATGATTATTACACCACAGACAAGTAGGATTATCAGAAATGTGAAATCGGTGTAGGTACAATTGAGTGACAATGTGACCTGTTCTGGCTCTTGTTAAAAATGTTTGAACATGTCTGGGCAAGTTTAGTGTAAATTTATGGGTATTATGCAACATAAATTATTAGTATTAGTAATTTGTAAATTTATTTTAATAATATTAGTAAAATCATGAAACAATACCTTACAGAATAGAGGTGAAAACTTTTGTGATGTAAACATTGTACTTTTAATGTGTTAGTTTTCAGGTGGAAATTTGTTAACTAACGCCGAAATGTGAATAAAAATTCTCTCACTTTGTTTGCTGTTAACATTGGAAAACTAAGGAAGTTGTATGTTTTATGTTTAAAAGTTCTTAAATTTTTAAAACCCTTACTTATTGCATTTACGTAATATGATAATAGTATATTATGTAATGAGCCTATAATGATAGTAATTAAGAAGCGAGTATGGATGTTTATGAAACGAGCGCAAGCAAGTTTCATAATTTTCATACGAGCTTCTTAATTACCATTATAGGCGAGTTTCATACGACTTTTTATGCTCGACCATATTTCTAACTTTGAAATTATGCAGATGTATACATAAGTTTAGATTTAAGACCTCTTCTGGCACCACATTATCATAATCATCCTATCACATCATCGGGGTAATGTAACTCCGCCTTCCAGGCGCCCCAATCTCAGAAGTGGGTTACAATTAAGCCACGGCCAGGAGAGAAGATCAGAAATGTCGAAAAGACAACCTGGTGGCATTGGATAAAAAAAAAAACATCTTATTTGTATCTGACAAGATCGGAAGTGACCTTGTTCTAGGTCGTGAATTGTGAGATGTGCGCAGACGCGAAAGTATTGATTTTTTCCGAGGAACAATAATGTCATTGACCTTGATGTAATCCCGTTAAACTTCATATAACCTTGATTATTGAATTCGACATTGAAAAACGAGATGACAAATTGAATTTATTTGAATATTATTTACAATTAACGCTAATTATTATAGTAACAGAACATAACCTTCTGCGACAGTATTGGATTTCCAGCCTCCGTGACTTTTCACTAATTCTTTTTCGATTGCATATCCGAGAATAATCGATACTTGCGGTTTTATAACGGTCATTGGCTGAACACCTGTAAGCTGAGTTGTCATTGGCTGAACACCTGTACTTTAATGAATAGGTGTACTTTAATGACATGCATTAAAGGACTGCTACCAGGTGTATAATTACTACATTTCGGCATGGTCGAGCATAAACATATCTTTGTGATACCAATGCAGTTGTCAATTCAAAATATTTAAGATTGCTTTTTATTGCTTGCAGATATGTGGAAATGGTCTTAATCGAATGCTAGAACTTGGAGGACATCGAAGTCCAACACTTGCAGTTGATTGGGCAATAGCAAATCAGTGTGCAACGTGTGTTACTGCTTCTTCAGGAGATGGCAAGATCAAAGTATCAACGTTGTTGACACCTTAATCTCGTCTTCAAATTGTGAGATGTATGTGGTAAGCAGCAGTGGCAGTGTTCCTAATGTAGTAATTACGTGATGTGACAGTATTATTCTATTGTGATATATGCAGAAGAACGTACCTTTAAACAGAGTGCTGTAGAGATAACTTAGTTTGCTTTTGCCGTCACATTCAGAATGTCTTTTCATCTTGAATTCACAGAGTATATTGTATTCCTCTACTTCAAAAGGTAAAAAATCTTTTTTCTCTCACTTCAAGTTGCTAAGTATTTCCACTTCTGCAGATAAACTTGTTTACCTCATGTTTGAATGACTGTATGAACTGAACTTTATACAATATCCTGTTTGTCATCTGTTTGTGTCTGCAGAATGGTTAATAGTTGATATGAGAGGTTTGGAGGAAAAACCAGGCAGTTCCAATTCAGTACTTTCCGAGATAATGAAGAAAAACTTACCGCCAAACAACAAGCATGTACAGAAGATGTAGGTCCAAAATGCATTATAACTGTGAATGTAATTCTAGGAACTACTTGGTTCTTCCACCAAATGATAGAACATATTTTTTTGTCCTCTGTGCATAAATAACTCAAAAATGAAAAACATTGGAGCTGCCTGGTTTTTCCTCCAAACCCCTCAATTGTTGCCTAAGACCAGGTGCACACAGAATCAGACGTGGCTCTTCATGACGCGACATTTTGCTTTTTAGTGTCTCACAATGCCTCATGATAACTGAACTGCTGGCTGTGTAGCTTTGGGAAACTGGTCTAGGCTAGAAAATGGCATCAGTGAATGAGGCTGTCTGTATCAGAAATTTTATTGTATTTGGTTATTATTTCTTAAGGATGCCTAATATGTCTAAAAATCTATACAGTTGAAAGCACCTTAAAATTAAATACTACTAATGTAGTGCACAAACGTCATTTTGTATGTTTATGATTACTTGATGAGCCACAAAAATTAAATATATATTAACGTTCTTACTAATAAAAACTCTATATACAGACGTTTAACTCTCTTATACTTATACAATGAGTAGCTCGTTTATAAGTCGTGTGTAAATTCCTTACTAATAATCACTACATACGTCGTGTATAACAGTACAACTGTTACACAGCTACGTCATAGTTTCGTCATTACTTCGTTACGAAAGGTAATAGAATATCTGAGGTTCTCTATTGCATCCGGTAGAGCGCTCTAGTGTGGCGTGTAAAGTATCGATAGTACAACTGGCTCTGATTGATTACCACACTATATTTTGATCAAAGAATACAAGCTACAGCAATGTTATTCTAATTATTCTATGCTCTTTGGTTTGTTCTTCTGTGGTTACAAGGCTACCATCATCATAAAATGACAGTCGATACGAATAGCTGTTAGAGGGGTGGCCATTTTTTCTCCATATACAATGTTTAAACCGTTGCTTACGAGATTACACAAGCTGGCACATAGCACTTGAAAAACGAGTCTGAGTGGTTCCCTCGTAATGCCAATTCCGCCGCTCGGAGCGCTGTTCTGCCCTAAATATTCATAGCAGAACACTTAAATGACATTGACATTTAAAGGACTCACCATTGCATATTAAATGCTTCGTACAATATTTTATGGACAATAGACGTAATTTCCAAACTTCTACTCCTCAATTATATTACAATAAAAGGCTGTCATTCTTGATATTAAAACATATTACATATAAACTGAGGGACTGTCTGCTCTGTACTTCAGTTCATACACCAAACATTTCCGGAAATAAATTAACTTGACATCTTACATATACGCACTATAGCTTACCCTTTTCACCTAATATTATTAATATTGTTATTAAATAAGATATTGCAACTAATTAAGGTACTGCATTATCTTTAATTTCCTTGAATTCATAATTAAGCATTTGCAAGAAGGCCTAACTTTTCCCTCTCTTTTTAAAAAAAAATACGAACGTCACAATAACTGAGAAGTATAATTATTGCGCGATTTTTTCTTGCAGTGGTGAAAACATTTCTATAGGCCTACTGATTAATCTATTGAGCATAGTAATAGTAAACGCTGTAGCATTTTAGCGCGTGTAAATATATTTTGAATTAGCATTTATTAAATTAGGAAGTTAGCCTGTAATTTGTGTGATTGAAATGGTTTACTGCTGTGTGCCATTGTGCAAATCGAACCAGAATAAAGAATGTGATTTTTCGTTTCATTGTTTTCCACAAGATGAAGGACTAAGAAAGAAGTGGTGTGTAGCCATTTCTCGCGAAGGGGACAAACCAAGGACTCTTTGGACGCCAAACAAGAAATCGCGTGTCTGCAGCAGACATTTCAAAGAAGCTGATTTTAGCATTAGCACAACATTAAAACGTTTGCTTCCTAATGTGGTACCATCCGTCTTTGATGATTTTCCAAAACATAAACAAAATGTTTCAAACATAAGTAGACGCAACAAAAGAAGGATAACAGAAGTGGTGAATAACATCCATCCTGCTAAGAAAAATAAACCCAATGTTGAACATAGTACATCAGCTTTCAATGAAGCAAATGTTTCAATTGAAGAAATCTGTGAAGCACATAAAAGAACTATAGCCACACAGTGCTCAATTGAAAGTAAAAAAATTTCCAAAGCCATTACATTACAACGTAAAAAAATTACTAGGACAATTCGGAAACAAAATCAGCTTATTGGAAAACTAAGACAGAAAATATGTAATTTAAAAAGCAAGCTATAAAGATACGACCTGTTGGTACTGAGTTCTTCACATAGCAAAACACAGACAATTTTCGAATATAACTTAGCTGAACAAACTTCAAATAACACTGTAATATGCTTGGCATATTTATAATATTCGTACTCAATCAGTAATGCACAATTAATCGAACTATTTTCACGATACACAATGCTTTGTAATGGTACTATTCATCATTTCTTAGGGCAGGGAGGCAAACCTAGCGGCAGAAATTGTCATGACTCACAGAGACCTACTCTCGATCGTGCTATGCGCCAGCTTGTGTAATCTCGTAAGCAACGGTTTAAACAAGGGGTTTCGTTTATATAACTACTGCAAAGCAATTCCCATTGTATAGTTACAGCCTGTTTATACATCCATTGCTTATGCATGGTTTATTAGTAAAGTTTTCTGTCTCAACTCTGCATAAGTCTCGTATAAAAACTGTACATGGTTTATTACTAAGACTATAAACTGTAAATCAATAATGAGTGATAGTATAGAGCAGAGAAGTAGATCTACTACAAATTATTATTATTATTATTCACCTTGTGATTTCATCTCATATTTTGCAATTTCCTCCCATATTTTAGAAACCGCATTATTGTCGTGATATTTTTCCAAAGTCGGATTGTACAGAATGTATCTTTCCTGTACTAAAACAACTATACCTTGACCAAAACTACTTCCGACTTGACAGTTTACAGAGAAGGGGGAGCAGTGTTGTCATGTTGCCCATCTTACGTGTAAGCGAGCGCGCTGCCGATAGAGTGCAGTAATGAATGGCTGATATGAACAC
This sequence comes from Periplaneta americana, assembly GCF_040183065.1. Lineage (NCBI taxonomy): Eukaryota > Metazoa > Arthropoda > Insecta > Blattodea > Blattidae > Periplaneta > Periplaneta americana. The sequence goes on along the minus strand of NC_091117.1, from coordinate 204,362,134 downwards.
ATACATTTCTAACCAATTTGTTGAACACTAGGCATTAAAATTTCTGTACATTATTATTTTTATAGTCTATTATAATTAGTGGTGGTGGTGGTGGTGGTATTCTTCAATGTAAATACCGTTAGAAAAGCTTGGAAAGGACTATAAACTTTAAAAATAGGTTTAAATTTAATACGAAGCCTCTACTTTTATGAGTGTCGGTGTTCTTCAATGTAATATTGTTAGAAAGGCGTTGAAAAAATTGTAAACTATAAAAATATGTATGATTAAAAATCTGCACGGCCTTTTTCTCTTCGAATATCGACAACAGTGCTCTTATTAATTTTAACACAAGCAGCACTTCTCATTACGACTTGCGCCGAAGGTAAAAGAGGCCCGCCATTATCTTTTTCCCTCTGAAAATACTCTCTTACATAACACACCATCTCTCACGCTTGACTCTTTAACAGGGCACCACCTTGTACTCGTACAATATTCTTTGTTCTCCGCCTGCCTTTCCTTCCTTCCGACATTGCACAAGCCACCTGTTTAGAAAATCTCGCAGAAACTAGAAAACACACATAGCCACACACTCCACCAATGACAACGAAGATAATACGTGTAATATAATTTAAACACAATAATTATCGATACACTAAAACAATAATACAAGTAAATAATATTTTTAATTCACACAAAGCACGCGCTAACCAGCCAACTCAAAGTCATTCCGGGCACTGTATTCACCACTAGGCCCTGGTATTCACGTGCAACTTGTAAACATAGACACGGCAACACCGTCCCGTTACTATGGTTACGTGTCTCTCGTGATTGGTTGATTTGAATGGTTTCCATGGTAACATGCTAAAGGCGCCATTTGTCAGGTCGGAAGTTGTTTTGGACAGACCATAATTTATCCGCATCAAGCTCCATTCTGAATAATGTACACTACAGAACAATAGATCTGTAGATTGTGAAAGCTTGCAATTTGCTATGGCTATTCAGGTGTACGCAGAACGCTGCAGTCATCAGACTGTCTGCTCATGACCAAGTTCAAGCAACCATCCAATATTGTCTCCTCGCGACCATCGTGTAGTGTTTGATTCTGTGTGCAACCTATCATAAGAAATCAATGGGAGACAAGTACCAACAGACAAAATGTAGCATCACACCGCGCCGCATTCTGTGTGCACCCAGCCTAAGGGATATTGAAAGCCACAAAAAAATATGCTAGTGCTATAAACCAGATTCATAGTGTTACTGTTGGATATCATTTTAACCATTGATCTCCTTTATGGAAAACGTGTTAACATAGCAAACAGAAGTTTTCTTTTAATGTAATTATTTTCATCATCATCATCCTTGCATGTATTGGGCCTAGTGGCCCTTTACAGTCTCTTGCCAATGCTTGAACGGTCTGCCCAAGGATCTCTTGCCCACAGGATGGTAATTTAAAATTTGGCGTGTAATTCTAGAACGAGGCATTCTGATGACATGTGATCTCCAGTTTTGTCTGTATTTCTGTAGGTATTCCGTAATCGGTTCAATCTGCAGTTCTTTCATAATGCCAAAATTTCTAATATGATCCATTCTCGTGTATCCCGCTGTACGACGCATAAATCTCATTTCTGCCACCGTTAATCTTTGTGAATCAATATTACGAATCATCCAAGCTTCACTACCAAAACAGAGCATAGGTCTGGCCAATGTTTTATAAATTCTGGTGCGCGTGTGTTTTTGTACTAAGGTTGGTTTGAATATCTGATTAATTATCCCCATTGCTCTGTTGAATTTAATAATTTTCTCATTCAAATCCTTTTCTTCTTCATATGAAATTTGATAACCGAGATAACTAAAATTTTTTGACTTGTTCGATGATCTTATTATTGATGCATATTTTGCTACGGACTGGTTCCTTTCCTAAAAAAGCCATCACTTTAGATTTGTCAGTTGAAATTTCCATATTGAAACTTTCTGCCATTTGATTAAAGTTGTAAACCAAACGTTGTAAATTATCTTCTGAAGATGCCATAAACACAATATCATCAGCAAATAATAAAGTATCTATTTGGGACAAACGACTTATCGGTATACTTCCATGTGGTTTCAATCTCCATTCCTTAATAATGTGATTCATGTATATTATAAATAATAGAGGAGATGAACTACAACCCTGTCTCACTCCTTGATTTATTCGTTTCCATTCTGAATTATTTTAAATAAGTTTTATGCAAACTTAGAACTATAGTTTATTGTATGCAATACTTTAAATCAAATTCTATCACCATTGGCGGTTCTGATTACTTAAAACTGGGTGTGGGGGTTTGCACATATGTAACTTTTTTTTATTATTTATTTATTTTATTTTTTTATCCGATGCCACCAGGTTGTCATTTGACATTTGTGGTCTTTCCTGGCTTATTGTAACGCACTTCTGAGGTTAGAGCACCTAGAAGACGGAGTTACGCTGCCCCGATGATGATATTATGATAGGATGATTATGAACTGCTAGGAGAGGTCTTAAACCTAAGCCTAACCTAATTTCCAGACCATGGACGTTCACAGGAACATTCCTTACCCTCTACTGCATGAGTTATTTTTTTCTCAAATAACGGCTTTAAAAAATGTGGCATATAATAGGAGGATATACAAACACATGGATTTTAATTATGGTCCATGGTCTGGAATTTAGGTTAAGTTTAGATTTAAGACCTCTCCTGGCACCACATTATCATAATCATCCTATCATATCATCGGGGTAATGTAACTCCGCCTTCCAGGCACCCCAACCTCAGAAGTGGGTTACAACTATGCCACGGCCAGGAGAGAAGACCAGAAATGTCGAAAGACAACCTGGTGGCATTGGATTAAAAAAAAAAACACATGGAACTCATTTATTTTACAAAACAACACCAAACTAATCAATAATATTATAATTTAGGTTTGTTGCCTGAAGGCAACACTGTGCACTGGAACACTATCTCCACTGTACATGACATGACAAATGCAGTGTGCGATTATATTGTAACTTTAAATTCAAACAAGAATGTAACTTTTATTCAAAGCAACAATAATCATTTTCTATAATTGAATGTAAACACTCCCGTCAACAATGGGATTTCCACTCCACACAGTAACACAGTATTCGTTATTGCACTCCACAGACGACAATGACAATTTACTTGGATTATTGAGAACAAAAATGTACTGCTAATCTTAACTAATGTTCACAAAGCACTATTTACAAATCAGAACTGTCAGTTCTCAGTTCACAGTTCGTTTGCCTTGGCTAGTTCTTCTAGCTCATTCACTCGAGTTCACAGTATCTCGAACCCCAGACCTTCAGAGACAGTCCACCGAACTTCGAACTCAGGTCCCCCAACTGCGGTCCACTGCACTTAAACTCAGGACTTCCGGCTCCCACAGTTACGGACACAACTCAAGTCGAACTCTGGTCTCGAAGCTGGCTTCACTGCTACACAAGACTGGCTGGCTTGCTGTCCAGAAACTACAACATTGAAAAAGGCCGCCGTTGCTACAACAAACAATTGAACAGCCAAAATAGAAAATCACAGTTTTAACATAGTTCAATAGGGTGGTCATAGATGGCAGGGGTGTCTTTAATCCGCCACATCCTCTCCACCCTGGTCGATCTCTAGGGGGATGACCATCTGTACAAGTCTGGCCATCCTCTGTCGAAGACGATCCTCCACTTTGTCTTTCCACATTTTTCTTCCTTTACTAGTTGGTGAGGTAAGTAGAACTCATCATATGGCTCACTTTCTAGTGCAACAAGTCCCACATGCCCCTTAGCAATGTAGCCCATTGTCTGAGTATAGTATATTTCTTTTATATGCGCATTTCCTTGCAGTCTCTTCTCTAAGTTGTGGAACCGTCTCTATGCTTTATAGCGATTGGTGGGTGGAATAATTCCCGTCCTTCCTTGGAAGGGAGACTACCTGCAGTTGGTCCTTGAAGGCCTGGAGTATTGCTGAGTCCTTGGAACTGCGTTGTCGATCTTGATTTTCTCTTATCACCAGGGTCTCCAGATCCCAGAATTTCCTGAGCATCTCATCCTTAAGAGGGGACATGTTCTGAGTGGATATAATTCACAATTGCTGATCCCACAGTGATGCCTGGTCGATTTCCACTTAGTATCTAACCAAACTTGGAGGGGATAAGTACCATTGTTGGTGAAATATGGATGGGTGAGCTGTCCTTTACCACCTTTCAGTAGTGATCCCCTCCAATAAGGATCTCGATTGGGAGGGTCATATCCTCGGTGTGATCCTTGGGGTCAGCTAGCTGCAGTTTCTTAGAATGCGCTGGCATTTTTACATCGTGAGGTACTGCTGGCTGCAGAGAGAAGGCATGAGTGCTTTCGAATCCAGTGATACTTGCAGTGGAGTTGGTCCAGATGTTCTTCATCGAAAATCTCACAAGTCTGCATGGACTTGGCGTAGGAGGCAACTCAAAGAATACAATGACTAAGTCTCGACAGTTGACAGCCTCTAGTTTCAGCTCATCCACTATAGATTTGGTGACAAAGCTGGACTGGCTCCCGCTGTCCACCACGCAGTGCGTAAGTTTAGTTAGACCAGTGGGACCCATGACCCATACGTGTGCTGTCTGCAGGTATGTGAAATCCTATTTACGGACATAAATTTTGTCGGGTGAGTTGTTGGCTCAGTAGATCTGGTGTTGCTGCAGATAAACCTGTGGTGAGACAGCTTACAGTGAGTGCACGATGCCTTGCCCTTTCTGCTGCAGTCTCTGAGCATTCCTCAGTCTCTTCATTCACTCACTGGACTACTTTACAATCTTGAGCCCACTGATCACGGGACTCGCAGAACACACAAAAGGGAAAGGGGTCAGGTGCAGACCTGCTCTTTCGCGATCTGGTTCCTGTTTTGGTGTCGGCTCGCAGTGTGGCTGTTGTAGGGATGTAGGCAGAAGAGGAGGTGTCACCACGGATCTTCTGAGTAATCAGGGTGCCATCCACTTCCTCGCCCAAAATTTCCATTAGCTTGAGAATATCTCCCTCTGATAGGTTTTCCCTTTTCACGTGAATTATCCACCGGTGACAGATGTCGTCTGGGAATGCTCGCAGTATTTTAGGCGCGAGGATCCTTTCATATCCGTTGACATCTTCTCCGAGTGCTCGAAGGGCTTGCACCCACCGATGATATTCTATGTATGTAGTGTTCAGTGCTTCAGGAGTAGCAATTCTTATGGGTTTTACATCCTCCAGATAATCTAAGTGTGCTTGAATCATCCGGTTCTTGTCGCCGTAATGCGTCCATAATATTTTCTTTGTCTCCTCATAGGAGACAGGAATTCCGTCAACCAATTGTTTCGGATCATCCTCCAAATAGCCTCAGAGAAATGTATGTTTGTTTATTATAGAGAGGGAGAGGTCCTTATCTATAGATGATTCGAACTGCTCCCAAAATCGTGCCCATGTCTCAATGTCTCCGGAGAACGGTTCGAGCTTGATCGGTGGTAGTTGAACTGAGTGTGTGATCGAGGCTTGTGTTGGTGCGGTTGTGACTGCCTGCTTATCGGGGATACTTGTGTTCACCATTGAGGTTGATCAATTATCCCCAATTCTTTGCGACGCTTCTGTATCGCGCGTTTAGTGGAATCTAGGTATGCCTCACACTTCTCCATGTCATCATCAGGGTTTCCTGAAGCCAGTCACGGAAATATTCAAGATCGTTTAGGCTGGTGTCATCAGTAAATGCATCTAATTCCGTAATGAAACGCGTTTTTGAATGTCATCGAAATCTGTAGGAGGAACAGGAGGGAGCCTGTTTGTCAGTTCACTTGAAAGAAAATCAACATCATTAAAGACATGAGGGTCATATGGAAATATTCCACTTTTCTTAAACCTACTCATGATATATTCTGGGGTCATCTCTATGCTATGGGCAATTCCAACACAGGCTGCTACATCGTAGATGGCTACTGGAGTCCCATATTTCTTAAGAACTGCAGCATTCAAAGCAGAATTGGATACTTTAAAGTAGAAGGGTGCAAAGTGCCAAAATGAAACATTGGAGATAAGATAAAAAAAATGTAGCTATAAGAATAATTGTACACATATTTGTGTCATGTTTTTTTCTACTGATAGAAAACAGCAATAGTACAGTGTTTACTCATTAATAATAGTGGTATGTAAAGACATTATTTCGCCATATTTAATTATATAACACAGATTGTGAAAAGGGTTAAGTAATGGGTACAGTTGCAGCAGAATGGTGCAAAGTCCAATACCTATTTTTTCCTATTCTGGAGCAATTTTTACTCACAGATCTGCCTGTAGAACTGCCTATGCTCCTCATTTGGAAGATAGGGAGTCCTTGCTAGTAGATCTCCCTTCTTTTCCTGTCGTTTTTCAATCAAAGCAAAATCAGAATCGCATTGCAAGAAACTGTGGCCACTGAGAAGGAAACGTTGTTCTATGTGCTCAAATAAACCAATGGCACATGAAAACCATTACACGATTTTTGTTTTCAGCTGCACAGTTATCAGATTCTTCTTGTTTCTTATGTCCATATTCATCAGTTTTAGTACACACGAAGCAATCTCATTGGCACCTCTACTCGCGATGCTTTCATCCCACATACACATGTAAGACTGCATTGTATCACATGCACAAACTCCAAAGTTATAACATGGAAACTGACATCTGTAAAACATTTCGCTGTATGTAAGTTTGGGCACAAAGATGATCTGTTGAAGATCCATTGCATTCTATGATGCAGCTCAATAGGGCACTTACCTTCTGAAACTGAATAGTGCTGGCAACGTAACATCTAAATATCTCGCTTAAGAAACACAAGTGGATGTAGCCTCTTTCATACATCATCTTCCTAGGCACATTGCACTTTTCTGCATAATAATTTCGTTTTCTATGATTTTGGCACTTTGCACCTTTCTACTTTAAAGTATCCAATTATAATGTGCCTTAAATGAAAACAACACTGACACTGAACAGTGTGGTGGAATTGTGAGAATGGTTACCCCACTTCTTTTAGCAAGGTGAATTGCTTCCACTGAGAGATGACTCTCATGATTATCATAGATGAGCAGTGTAGGGCTCTCTGAGGTTGTGCCGGAATGTTTAATAAAATGTCTATTAAACCTCTATAAATAAATTAATTTCATCCATCCTGATTTTGAGGCCAAACCCAAAGATCCGCAAGGAGCACCATGAAGCATGTTTTCTTTGAAGTGCACCCTTGGGAAAATCAGCACTGGTGGAAGTGCCACACCACTTGCGAACACAGTGCAACACATCACGAGAACACTGGTCACTTGGCAAACTCTTTTCTTCTCTTTTTGAGTAACCATACGTGGTTGACTGTCTGGAACAGTTTCTGTACCAGTCTCATCTAAATTAAAAACTCTTGTTCCATTTGCAAAATCTGGATTTCGTTCATAGCATTTCCATAAATTATCAAAGAACACCTTTACGTTGCTTTTGTTGAATGCAGTTGCTATGCTTGGTTGCATGGTTCAGGTTTCCAAATGTTCAGCTCAGGAAGTAGTATAACCAATCCAATCCAGTCATCTATTCTTCTTCCCAGTTTCTTGGCAGTGAAATATTATTTTTTACAGTAATTTGATATGACAATTTACGATACTGTTGGTGTGATACCATAAGCTCTATAAAGGTAAGCGTTCACTACAACATATTGCACTCATCGGGCGAATCCCACGGATCGGAAAAAGATTATCTTTACTGTGATTGTTATGTAACTGCATTCACTACATCGTATCGCACGCATCGGCTCTCGGCAAATCCGTCCACGTTTCTCGGATGCGTGCGATCATGGCCTTCTTTAATAAATCAATTTTAATTGGTCAACTGTTACTATTATGTTGTGCCATGTTCAGTGTCGCGCCAAAATGGCAGACGGAAAACTTATTTCATGTGTAGAAAACTGCGAAGAATTATAAAATTTGAGGCATTCCCTTTACAGTAATCAAGTCGTTTCTTACAGATATATTATGTAAGCAATATCTCTTTAGTTTCTTCCTCTTCAATTAAGATGCATGAAACAACTACAAATTCTTATTCGTTAACATTCATGAATATTAAACCTAACCTCAAAACTTCTCTGTTTTCAGCAATGTCAATATCGTACGTCATATGTTTTAAACAGCTGATACAGAATCCGATGAGACAATGAGGTAGAGCCGTTACAGTGAACACACTGCACTTAAAATATCCGTTGCGTGCGATTCGTACGAGGAGTGCGATACGTACAAGAAGTGCGATACGATGTAGTGAATGCTTACCTTAAGCCTACTGTTGCAGTTACTTGGCTAATAATTCTTCAATATTGCCTGGAATAACTCTTCTCGTATCATATTTAAGTTTCAGTATCACCATAGGATCATCATCATCAGCTTCAAGAATTTGGACCATGTTAGGCCATTCCGACTCCATTAAAAACTGGTCATTCCAGCATCATCTGAACAATTGGCAACAAAGCTATTTGTCCTCTTGCACTCCAATATTTTTCATAGCTATTTTCAAGATGAGCTACTGAGGTACAGATTTTAAGATGATCTAAATCCATTTCTTCTTTGAGTCATATGACAAACAATTTGGAGATTCATATATTCCAATTCTGTGCAAATGCTTGGTGGGACAATCATGTTCTGTGATCATTCTGAATGCTGCTACAGAAGATTTCCCTTGTAAATCAGGAATCACGTGTAGATTTTGATACAGAATGTACCATTTCTTTCCTTGTGATTTGATTATAAAATTTTGATTTTTAATATCTTTCTGTATTAAGTGAATAAGATGCTTTACAGAATTAAATGTAGATTTGTTAACAGGTCTGTAAATGAATAATTTCGAGGGAAAAATTATTCTGGGGCTGGGCATCGAACCCGGGACCTTTGGTTTAATGTACCAATGCTACCCGGGAACTCTACCCGACACCGATCCAATTTTTCCCTCTATATCCACAGACCTCAAAGTGGGCTGACAACCATCAAATAACCAACTTCGAGTTCACACTAACTCTGTGGGACTTAAATTGTGGTTTTCTGTTAACGAACAGTGACGTGTATTATGCAAATCAAGATTTCAGGTATGACTCCCTGTAAAATTGATTTGAATAATTTCGAGGGAAAAATTGTTCCGGGGCCAGGCATCGAACCTTTGGTTTAATATACCAACGCTCTACCAACTGAGCTACCCAAGAACTGTAAGTGGCTGTAATACCCTTAGTCAAAGGATCGACATTTTCGTTTCCCAGAATTCCACAATGAGCTTGAATCCATTGGAAAATTATTCTTTTGTTGAGTGCTATTAGTTTTGAAGAACATCTGAATTATTTCAATTGTTTGAGAAGAAGGATAGAAGTTAGTGACTATTGTTAAAGTAGCCAATTTGGAATCTGTCAATATGATTGCGTAAAATTGTTCATTATAAATAAAAATAACTATTACTGATTGTATCTTGCATTCAGATATTCCCTTCGCAATGCACTGCCTGTTTGTAAGAGCGATACAACTTTTTCTTTCACTTCCAGCCTTGTTCTTTTTCTGTACTTTGCTAGACTTAACTCAGTATAGAAAAGCGAAAATGTTATTGTTGTTTTCTAATGCCAGGCGTTTGACAATAAAGTCATTTGACCTCTTGCACTCCAATATTTTTCAAAGATATTATCATGGTCAGCCACTGAAGCACAGATTTTGAGGTGTTCCGAATCCATACCTTGGTTTGAGTTGCACAATGTGCAGTTAGGGGACTGATATATTCCAATTCTATGCAGGTATTTGGCTAAACAATCATGGCCTGTTGCCAATCTAAATGCAGCTACAGAGGATTTTCATGGTAAATCGGGAATTAACAGAAAAGCGAAAATGTATCTTAAGAACTATACTTGACCTGAGGTGGGATTAGTTGAATGAACGATGTTATGTAGCAAGAAAAAATTATCCCATTAAAAACAATTAAAATAATATTTTTCATGGACATTACTATTAATATCAATTAATCGTGCATCATTCTTCTTTGGGTTATTTAAATCTTAAATTTACACATGGCAGGTTTTGAAACTAACCATTGAAAGTTGAACTAATCCAAGTGGAGTTGTCTGGTTTTTCCCGCATCTGAGTAAGAAATAATGTTCAAAGTGTTCAGAATACTTTAATATCATATGTGAGAGTTACAAGTATACAATTGTCAGTATAACTGCTTTGCAAAAAAATGCAGTGTCAGTATTTTCTACAATGTGTCGTTGCACAGCAACAGTTCCATTCCCAGTTCTTGTAGGATGTCTTCATTTCTTTTATGATTCCATTTAGTGTATCCTGCTGTTCAGTGCATAAACTTCATTTCACTGGCAGTAATTCTATTTTCATCACTTTTTTGTAAGGTCCAAGCTTCACTGCCATAACAGAGGAGAGGTCTAGCTAAGATCTTATACAGATGAGTGCGGGTATGTTTCTGGACTAAAGAAGGTTTCATTATGCTATTGATGATGCCTGCAGATTTATTGAATTTAAAAATTTTTTATGAGATGTCTAGATGAGGTAGAAAGGAAAGCTTGAAACCAAGATAATTGAATTCATTAACCCTTTCTAAAATGTTACCATTTATACAAATTTTGTTTCGTACATGTTCTTTGTCACAGAATGCCATTATTTTTGTTTTTTTCCGTGGATATTTCCATGCGATATTTATCAGCTATTAATTTTAAACTATAGACTGATCGGTGTAAATCATCTTCTGAAGTGGCTAGCAAAACCAAATCATCTGCAAAAGTCCAAACACAAATTTCGATTTATAGTTACATGACCATGTCTTGAGTTTCTAAATTCCCGTACTATTGCATTCATATAAATATTGAATAAGAGGGGTGAGAGAGGACATCCGTGTTTGACACCAGTAAAAATTTCCAATCGATCAGGCATTTTCTTATAAATTTTGACAGAAATGAAAGTTTCTTTGTATAGATTATAAATATTTTCAATTATTTGTTGTGGAATATTATCACATACTAGTATTTCTTTAAGTTTGTTGCTGTTTACATGACCAAAAGCTTTCTTGAGATCAATAAATGCAATATGTATTTCTATATTAAATTCTCGATGTTTCTCTATCAAAAGTTTCATTGTGAAGTATCCATCACAGCATGATCTCCCTTTCCTAAATCCATTCTGCTCTTCTCCTAATATGTTCTCATAATATCTGTCTAATTTGTTTTTGATTATGTTGGAGAAAATTTTACAACCGGTATTTACTAAACTAATTCCTCTGTAATAATTGCAGTCATTTCTGTTTCCTTTCTTATAGATTGGTATCACTACATAATTTAGCCAACTTCTAGGAGGTTCTGCTCCATTTCAAATCAAATTTAGAAAATTTAAAAGTCTAAATAAAAATTGTTGATTTGCATGTTTGAAGAGTTTGATGTTTATACAATCATTGCCTGGTGCTTTATTGCTCTTCATATTTTTAAGTACCGTTAAAATTTCCTCAAATGAGATGGGTTCTGTGTCAGAATTTTGTGAGTATTGTACGAGGGGGATCCAGGAAATAACGACCGTTTTGTTGTAATAATTAAAAAAAATATATATTTATTTGAAAAAACAAAGTCTGTTACATAACTGAAGCTTCCTTTACATCTCTACATAATCACCACCTACATTTAAACATTTGTCGTATCTGTTCACTAGCTTTAGAATTCCCGTGTTATACTCCTCTGCCGCCAGTTCATTAAGCCAGGTGTTCACTGTCTTCTTCAACTCTTCATCACTTCCAAAACGTGTACCACCCAGAAAGTCTTTCAGCTTAGTGAAAAGGTGAAAATCGCTAGGAGCAAGGTCTGGACTATAGGGCGGATGATCAAAGATTTCCCAACCGAATTGATCCAGCAATTCTCGAGTTGAAGCAGCAGTGTGCGGGCGGGCATTGTCGTGAAGAAGCACAACTCCTCTCGAAAGCATTCCTCGCCTCTTGTTTTGGATGGCTCGCCATAGTTTTCGTAAAGTCTCACAATAACGATTTGCATTGATCGTAGTGCCTTTTGGCATGAAATCCAGCAAAAGAACACCTTTGTGATCCCAAAAGACAGTAGCCATGACTTTTTGTGTTGAGAGAGTCTGTTTGAATTTTCTCGGTTTCTTGGGTGATGAGGGATGATGCCACTGATGTGATTGGCGCTTGGTCTAGGCGTCTCCATCTGTGTGATATCGCATCAAGAATGTTAATGCTGAGGCCATTCTCTGAGTTTGTGTTGGTCACTCAGTTGCCGTGGAACCCATCGTGCACAGATTTTGTGGTAGCCAAGATGTTGCGACACAATTTCACCAAGCAAAGAACGAGAAATGTCAGGAAAGGCAATATGCAATTCATCGAGTGATGTGCGCCTGTCTTGCAAGATTCTGTCGTTCACTTTAGTCTTCAGGTCTTCTGTGATGAGTGATGGGCGTCCGGATCGAGTTTCATCGTGGACATTTGTTCGCCCATTGTTGAACATTTCGCACCATTTTCTCACATTTCTTTCATTCATTACAGTATCACCATACACTTCTTTCAATTGCTGGTAAATTTCTGCAGGTTTCAAATGTCGGGCATTCAAAAATCGAATCACACTCCTCACCTCACAGTCGGCGGGATTATCAATCACGTCGTTCATTTTGAAGTAACACAGAATGCACAATGGCGACTTGTTGCAACCAGTACTCACAACATTATGAGAACACATGTTAAGGAAGCCAGTTGACCTTCAAACAAGGAAGGGGAGTCAGCTGTGCGGCGGGTATGCGCGAACGGTCGTTATTTCCTGGATCCCCATCGTAGTATAGGAGGAGAAGTCTCCTGGCACCACAAGTCATAAATCTTGATATTATTTTGAGGAATTGTATTAAGTCGAGCAGTCTCTTTAATTTCATTGTTCATAAATTTTAAAATTTTGTACACTTCTGGTTGAGGCCTTGTAATGTCATTTTCTAAGAAAGATACATTTTCTTCCCAATTTTTTCTGTGATATTTCCTAACTTCACGTTTAGCAATTGCTCTTTTCCAATGTTATTCAATTTTGTCTTTTTCCTTTCTTGTATTAAGATTTTTCTGATATGTTTCTCGCTTTTCTTCAATCTTTTGGATAAATCGTGAAACAGCGAACGCCAGTGGGGGAAGTTATCCCCACCTTCGCCGCTCGGCACCTCACTCGCCTGCTCTCTCTCTCTCTCTCTCTCTCTCTCTCTCTCCCTCCCTCCCTCCCGTCTCTCTCTACTATCTATCCCGCTTTGGTGGATCACTGCCTACCACCTCGCACGTATTTCATATTTTACAACACAGTATGTTTTTTCCTCGAACTAACACGTACTAATACACAATACAACCAAATTAGGGCGCATTAGACAACAGTATATTCAGTATTGTACAGTCAGAGCACACAACATTGTGCAATTGACAAAGTCAGTAATAAAAAACAAAACAATAAAATTAATTCAAAAACTCTCAACAACATTGACATTAAAAAACTCATTAATTTCATAAAATGGTTTGTTGATTAACCAACCAGAGACAAGTCTGTTAAAGGATTTCCTTTCCAGATTAAAAAGATATCTCGGAAATTTATTTGCTATTTTTAACGACATAATAAAATAATTATTCATTGTTTTAGTTAGCCTACACTTAGGTATGTCAAAAAGGTCACGGTTTCTTGTGTTGTATATATGAACATCATTCCTATGTGTCAACATTCTTTAACGAAATTTAGGGCTTGATAAATATACAGTGATGTTACAGTCATAATTTTTTCATTTACAAATAACGGTCTGCAATGTGCCTTCATTAATGAATTAGTTATAATTCTAATAGCTTTTTTTTTTTTAACATAAGTACCTTATTAGTATGAGAACTATTACCCCATAAAAGTAGTCCATAAGAAAGTATACTAAGAAAATAAGAAAAATAGACAACTTGATCATTCCATTGTAACAAACGTTACATTCTTACATGGATTTGACCATTTGACATTTTTCTGCAGTCAACTGTAGACAAGAGCAATGCTTTGGAACATACCTGGTAATAGAGGATAGTGTGAAGATTATATAGTACCAAAAATATAATATTGTGATGGTGCATGTTCTTGGGTTTACAATTTGAAAAAATGTAACAAACGTTACAGCAAAGGACATGGATTCTCAAGTTGTGAAAGACTGTTGTGATTCTCTGTTCTTACAATATTTTATGTCAGATAAAAAAAATATAGCTTGAATCTAGGAAGATTACAGAACTAAATGACATAAACGTTTTTAATTCTACAGATGTATGTTACTTGAAAATAATTAAAAACTTAAGAGTAACAAATGTTACAACAGTGTAACAAACGTTACAGAGTCAGAATTGAACAGTTTGTAAAGAACATCCTAGTGATAATTTTAAAAAAAGGTAATTTTTGAGAGTATGATAACATTCTTACTCAACTAGCACAGTAAAATTTGTGTTGAAAATAAATTTTCCCCTAACTTCCTTAGGTTTAGGCAATGTGCTTAAAAGTAGGTCTGGGGATATTTCATCTATATCGTCATTTGTTGGGTACACAAAGTAAGTGTTCTTTCCTTCTCTTCTTCTCATGAATTGTACACTACACATATTACTCACATAATTGAGAAGGATTATATGTCCAACATAATATTGTCCAGTTTGTGGGTAATGAACCAATACGTAATCACCAACTGATAGTTCTGAAAATTTTGAATTCATGACATGATCAATGGAATGAGTAGATTTTGTAGGACTGCTTGTTTCTTCCTGCGTTTCTTTTATTTTATGTTTCTTAAATGGTTCAACATCTCCAGTATTTGAGAAGAGCCCAACTGTGTTTGGTGCAGCAATTTTCACACATCGGGCTTGTTGGATTCCTACCACTGGCAATGCACTTTTCCATTCTTCTACATATTTTGCAGCAATTGAGTCAATTTTACCAGCAGGGACATAAAAACAATGTATCTTGTAAATGTTAGATTTTGTGATGTCATAAAATTGCTCAGCATTTTGCACGGTAGCATTTCCTTGTAAAACTCGCTTCCATACACTGCGTTTAAGGGTAGCTCCAACACCATCGTGTGGGCCCTTAACCATGGTAAGACTCGTTATAGTTCCACTCAATATTACAACCTACAATTTTGGATAATATGCACAAGTATGATATTGCCTTCCGGTTTTTTAAATGTTGTGCAGCACCATCAGTCCACAGGTAAACTGAAGTTATAGGAGACTGCTTTAATGTAGACAGGTAGTTTAGTAGGATTTCATTGAAAGCAGCAACTTCAGCAGTGTCATGACTCTGTGTATCACTAATGACTGCTAAACATATTGTTGTGACATCATCAGTAGAAGATTTTCGGAAATAGCAAACTGCAGTATAGATTGTCGTTGATGTTTCAGCTGATGTGTGTGTCCAGTGTGCTGGCATAACTTCATTCTGAAATTTTGCTACATAGTTCTCAGCAAAATCTGTTAGGAGAATCAGCTGTCCTGGTTGTAGTGATGATTTTTGATTCTGTTGTTCCTTCCATTGTCTTCTTTTATTGTATATGTGATTGGATAGTTGCGTTAGCTGATTCTTGAAATAAGTGAAGAATTCATTTATAGACATATCTTTTTGAACCAGATGTCCACCTTCCCATTGCTTGGTGAGAACCTCATCACAATCATCAATTTTTGTAATCAGCGTGGATTCAATATCTCCACATTCTTGGCAACTTCTTTTCATACAGTTCTTATTTTCAGTTGACAAACTGTTTCTTTCAGAAGCTCCTGGATGGTTTTTGGTTTTTCACTTGTTTTCCAGGGCGCTGCTGAAATCATTAACTGCGTATTTTCACAGTAAGGGCAGCAGCACATTATCTGATCTTATCAGAGACCAACCTGACATGTTTCGGTCGCATTTCACAAAATTTTGATAGACCAATCTTTACATTTGGATTCTGCTCTTGAAAAAGTGTGTATACTTCACCCAAATGATATACAAGCAGTCTTTTTTGCATATATTCTTTCTTTCCATCCTCACGTATTATAATAAAATCTTTTTTTCCAGGGAGTTGGCGGGAAACATCGTCACATTCACAAAAATCCTTCACCATTTTCATAGTATCTGCAGTAATAGACAATGTAGAAGATGTGGAATGTTTTGCTGGCTGTACTAATAGATTAAATGATTCGGCAAGCTTTCTTACTACGGCTGTTTGTTTTCGAGGGCTCCTTGGAAGGTTTCTTTGTGCTCTTTTTATAGCCTTTCCAAAAGAATTCGCACTCTTATAAGGAGGACTTCCTGAAGAACCGTCTTTCAAAATACATGAACTTAAAACTCTTTCTTTTTATCTTCTACGATATTCTTGTACTCGCTTCTTAGTGGCTTCTCTTTCTGCAGATTTTTCCGATTTTGATTTTGGCTTTTTCCTAAGTTTCCTCATAATATTGAGTTTTTTCTGTGTCCATTCTAGCTCTGTACTCACGCATTCTCTCAGCAGCAGATTTTGGAGCTTTTTTCACACTGAAATGCATATATGGCCCATCAAACATGAAAACGTACTAAAACACGTCTTATTTTAAATATAGGCCTACCAAACATAGGCCATTAATCAATAATTTCGTGTATTAAATCTGATTATCTTATTATTTTTTGTGTACAAACGTTACCACATTGTTATGTAATGTTTGTTACTATTTAATGTAACGTTTGTTACACAGAATTTATATAAAATTATTATTTAAAAAATCAGAACGTCTAGTATTTATGTAGCTTACATGAGGAAGTAAGATAATACAAAGTTTCATTTTAAAATAAAAAACAATTTTCTAATTATGAAATAAAATTGATATTTTTGTAACAAACGTTACATAACCTAAGTATTTCTTTTAACAGTGGATAACTACTTTAATAGATTATATTTCCACTCATTGTTACTACATACAGGCACTGAAACAATTACTTTCAAAGGTAATATAGCACTAACTTCATGGAATTTAATATTCTGATAGCTATGTCCTAAAATCAAATGACGTAATCTTACCAGAATCCCTCTGTAGCAGCCATATCGACTTTGCTTGATGGGAACAAAGAAATTATGCCGCCAAAATTAAAATTATACTATGCTGTATAAAGTCAATGAATTGGAGAATTTTTTAATGCAAAAGAACAGTTTCTTCGATTAAATATAAAATTTTGTCTTTATGTCCCTCATCTCGTGGAATGACCCAACTCTAATGTAATTCTTCGGAACATACATTTTCAAATTTCGCAGAAGAAATATTACTCTTGACAATTTTTTACAAACAGACTCAACATGGTCTGCCCAAGTAATTGTGCTGTCCACAGTAATACCACATGTACTAACACAACACAACCAAATTAGGGCGCATTAGACAATAACCACATGTAATGTGGGTTTTTCATAAAACAACACTCACTGTTAACTTTGCACTGTCCTCGAAGTAACACAATAGTCACCAGAGCCTCGTCTGCTGTAATCCATGCTCCTCACAGTACCTTATAGTATCCGCCTTCAAATTCTCCCTGCACAATTTGAGGAAGAAGTACACGTCTTCGGTACGGCTCATCAGTACACGTGGTTCCGTCTGTACACGAAGCTGGACACGGACACAGTGAAGCTCTACCAGCGCGCGTTAACACTTATGCCACCCCCGCAGTCAACCCCTACGAAGCTAAATTCACAAGCCCGCCACTTTCTACCCACGCTATTTGGTCATTGTCCCCCGTGCCATTCCATCATTGTCTCCCGCTATGAATCCTTGCACCAATCGTATTTCTGCAATACGTTACGGCAGTTCCCTTGAACATAAATAGATTCATTTTCCCTTCTACCACCAACTCGCCTCGGTAGCAGAGAGGTCTAAAGTGTGACCAAAAAGCGTGCGTGCGTTTTGTTAGGAAGATAACCGGATCGAATACTACCCACTGCGAAGTCATAAGAAAAAAAAAAGAGAGAGATATGAAGCAAGGAACAGACAAGGAGAGGCTGGAGAGAGGAGAGACAGAGGAAGACAGGACGAAGTTCCTCTTTTGCTTCGTAGATGCCGCATTCACCCTTTTTGTTCCACTTTCCTCCACTAGATGTCAACCCCACCCTAAACCCCTATTTCCACTCTTTCCCGCTAGAACGTGTTGGGAGCTTGTAGGGGAAAAGTGGAAAGGGGTCATGGGTGGAGCTTAGCGTTCGCTGTTTTACGATTTGCCCAATCTTTTTAATATTTTCATCCCAATTTCTTAGTCCTCTTTTTGTTTGCCATTTTTTCTTTCTCCCCCGACTTTCAAATGCCACTTGTTTTATTACATCTGTGATATTCTTCCATTCTTCTTCAACATCTGTGCTCACCTCCTTCGTTCTTCTTGTGTAGAGAAAAGTCTGTTTTGGAAGGTCGAAATGACCATTTTTTTAAACTTTGCCTGCCTCTACCGTCCATATGCCTGGGGACAGAGAATTGTCCTTTACACTACAGATGGAGTTCGAGGAGCTCAATTCGCCACACTTATCAGCTTTGTTGTCACTACACATATGGCGGAGTTATGGCGGCGAGAATGCAGAGACACTGAAGGAAACAGTCACTATACTTGTTTTTTTGAAAGATGAGACATGGCAGTTAAGCGGCTGAGCTTGGAACTACAGTGCCATGTTGCCAATATGGACTACCACGCTGCCAGCTGATGGAAGCTAGCATTTGTCGTTAAGATGGCTGACGTTAAAACATTCATTGACAATTGACGCGAAGATAAGAAAACAATACAAAAATCGACAGAGAATCAAAGACGAAACGTACCAATGCTAACATTGTGTGGACAATAAATGTCGCCAAGAGAGCTATTAAGCACTCGTCACATGCGAACTGTAAGTTTGGCAACTCAACCGTTGTTACCATAGCAACAGGCCTACAACGTTATGTGACATTCAGTTGTTTTTCTGATCGCAATGCTCCTTTCATGTCCCATCTTTCAAAAAACAAGTATACCAATACATGAATAGAAATAGAGGTGCTGCACATGGATTTTGTAGGGATAATATAATGTGTTACTCTTGCAGAAAAAGGAGTCATAGCCTATAGCAAGAGAGTGTTTTCGTAATAGACATGATAGTCCAAATCAGGGAAATGGGGGTATCTTGGCTCCAAACTCTGTAACGTCAAGGCAATAAATAAACCTTCGAATGTAGGCTTTCATGGCCGGCATCAATGAGGTTACAGTTTTCCGGGCTAATAAGCCATGGTCTACTGGCAATGTAACGACCAGACGTTTCGCCTACAACTGCAGCAGACATCATCAGTGGTGAGGCAGTCTGGGGCGTAGTGTTCTCTTCAGCGTGCCAGGGACAACTGGTGCTACGATTGGTTCCGTGTCATGATTTATAGAGGGAACTGGGTATGGCTCGCTGTTGACAGTTCGGTCCGCGCTGGGGGTTTCTTTGTTGACTGTGTGGTCTGCGCCGGTGGTTTCAATGATATAGTTGCGGATGCACTGCCAAAAACAAAACCTCCGGCATGGACCGCACTGTCAACAGCGAGTCACACCCAGTCCTTCCTATAGATCATGACACAGAACCCAACAGCTCAAAATTAATTATTATTCACATCTAACTCGGGCTCAAACAGAATCTTATCGTCCCCTTCTACAGATCAATGGAGTCGTCAAAGAGCCAATTGGCTGGTCTCCTGATCTGAGAAAAATCATCAAAGAGCCTATTAGCTATTACTGTTAAGATCATTAAATTCTACGCTTTCGAATCTTCAAACAGCCAAATTGGCTATTAACTTTTTGTTGCCTAGACTTCGACCACTTCTCCTCGAAGTTGGTACCATCGCGTTTCCAACTCCTTTGGGTCAACTCACTGTACTTCTCCCCCTTTTCCCCCCGTATGTTGTAGCTAATCAGTTACGTCCATTTTCGGCTTTCCCCCTCGAAATTTTCTAGCGCTCCTTCAGTGGAGTGCTGAAATCCGAAGTGAGAGAAGTGGCCAACAGGTTTGGAGCTCACATATTCAGTTTTTCACAGCACCAACTCCCTTGCAAGGACGTGTTTTCACGTACCTTTAAATTTTCTCCTCCCATTTCCTCTCTCATTCATTCATTCCAATCGTAGCACCAATAGGTGCACACCAAGGTCAAAGGCGG
The DNA here is from genome assembly GCF_040183065.1 of Periplaneta americana. NCBI lineage: Eukaryota > Metazoa > Arthropoda > Insecta > Blattodea > Blattidae > Periplaneta > Periplaneta americana. The sequence continues at coordinate 204,341,988 of NC_091117.1, read as the reverse complement.
ACCTATGACTTATTAAGTCGACGTTTCTATTGGCCAGGTATGAGATCAGACGTGGAAAATTACGTCGCTAATTGCATATCATGTTGCGAAAGAAAAACAGGAAAACACCCTGTAGCCCCTCTTTAGGAGTTCGGTGAAGTAGTGCAACCCTTTGAATTAGTTAACATGGACATCCTTGGTCCATTTCCAAAGACCACTTCCGGAAACATCTATCTATTGACTTTCAAGGATGCCTTCACGAAGTGGAGTGAAGCTATTTCGATACCCGACTGTCTGCAGAAACTGTAGCTAGGGAATTTGTCACAAAAATAATTGCTTGTCATGGAACCCCTAGACAAGTATTAACTGACCAAGGCAGGAATTTTGTATCTACATTGTTCAAGGAAGTTTGCAAATTACAAATACTACACATAAAGAAAATACAGACAAGTCCATATCATCCTATGGCAAATGGACTAATTGAACGCAGTCATCAAACATTTACGGCAATGATGTCTCACTTTGTGCATAAAGATTAAAGGGATTGGGATAAGTGGATGGCTACAGTACAGATGGCGTACAGAAGTACACCTCACTCAGTGACCAGCTACTCCCCATTCTTTCTCTTGTATGGTAAGGAAATGCCTCTGCCATTTCCAGTTGATATCAGTCCAAAATTTCCAAAAAAAAATATAGAATCCAACCCTGTAGTTGGCCTAGCCAGGAAGCTAGAGACGGCCTACAAAGTGGTTAGAGATCAGTTAAAGCAAAGTAAGACAACTCGAGTGAGACAGTACAACAAAAGACGAAATGTGAAACTTCAAACATTTGAGATAGGAGACAAAGTATTCGTACACAGCACAGTGTTGAAAAAGGGAGTAACGTAGAAAATTGCTAAACTATGAATAGGCCCAGTTGAGATAGTAGAAAGACTAAATAAAGTCAATTACCTCATTCGCTATGGAGACAGTAGAACATAAGTAATTCACATAAATAGATTAAAGTTGTGCCCCGGTAGAGTTGATGGTCAGGATGACAATATTCACCCTACCGACAATAATACAGAAAGTATGTAAACGCACTATTGGGAGAATGATGAAGGACCCCTGGGAATGGAATCGAACAGAGAACCCCAAGATGAAGCGATAATCAGCGAAGCATTAGGAACAGCGACTGAAAATGCGTGGGCACCAGAAGATGAGATACCACTAAGTGAATTAAGACATAGAGTAGGAGGAGATGAAGATTTTGAGTCCATGGATGAAATCCGTCTTGTCTCGTGGAAAGCGAGATTACATGATCTTCCCCAGGCACACAGTTCTACTGAACCAGACCATGAGTCCATCCCTAATTCAGTTAATGCTCCCAGTGTGAGTAATGAAACAGCCGAACAGAGAAACCAACCAACTTCACCTCGCTATGGATTGCGAACTAGAAATATTTACTAACCTATTTGATTGCAGATTGTCTAATTGTTGTCGTAAGAAAGTGATCTAGCAAAATATGGGGACGAGATTTACACTCTCTGTTCCCCAGATTGAACAATATTTTCAGCTACTCAGCCCCACTGTCTAGCCAGAGGAAACTGAGGAAGACTGTGTCATCGGATCTGAACGACCTTCGATGTGATATCGTCCATTCCGGGAAAAACTCTTAAGTATATTGTATAATATTAAGTAGAGCATGAAGTTCCCCTGGAGATGCCAAAGCTCAAAATGGCACTTGTAAAATTTACTTCTACTTTTGTAACTTAAAATAACTTATCATAAAATAATATGTTTCTAAGTTTGGGATTAATTTTTCACAAGGATATAATAGCATTTAATGTAGTCTTGAAAGTTACTAAGTTACTCTGCCTAATATACATATGTGTAAACATTAAATTTCAAACTTTTCTCAGATGATAATTTAAAAGAAAGCATAGTTTGATGTGAAAGTTGAAATTAAACACATCATAACTATAACTCTTTCGTGAGTGCATAAACGATTATCTTAATTTAATCAATTATGCTACTCGAACTTATGTACTGTATGTGCTCTAGGCTTTGAGAACGCTAGACGTGATGGTGGTGTAACATGAGATGCAGCGTAAGTGATGAGAGCCATGAAGGACAGCTGGAACACTATCAGCACTCAGCATCAGGGGCGTGCGGTGTAATTTTTGTGTGGGTAAGCTCTAAAGTTTACTTATTGACATTTCTTTTATACATATTAATCATGACTTATGAAACTTTCAGCTTTTCTCAAAACCTATATATACATACTAGGTTCAAAAAGTTCCCGGAATTTGCTAGTATCATAGAAACAACGTACCTTAAACACTATTCTATAGCATTCCCTTCAAAATAGTTGCCTTCCGCAACAACACACTTTTTCCAACGTTTGTAGAGTTCCTGGAAGCCATTTTGTGAAACCCGTCTTAGTGCTCTCATCGCGTTTGTGATAACCTCTTCAGCATTGAATCTCCGTCCTTTCAGATGACTTTTCAGACGGGGAAACAGAAAGTAATCAGGTGGTGAGAGATCAGGAGAGTATGGTGGATGATCCAAAGCAGTTATGTTGTGCCTGGCAAGAAAATTCTTTACAATAATTGCGCGATGAGCAGGTGCATTGTCATGCATAAGGAACCAGTTCTTTTCTACCCACTTTTCTGGACGTTTCCTTCTCACTGCGTCCTGGAGGCGATGGAGGATTTCTACGTACAATTCTTTCGTTACAGTACGATCTTCTGGAATGAACTCATGGTGGATGAGAGCCTGAGAGTCGAAGAAAACTTCCAACATTACTTTGCCTTTGGAAGTGTCCCTAGGAAATTTTTGCTTCCGAGGAGATGTTTTTGATTTCCACTCAGATGACTGTCGTTTAGGGACTGGGTCGTACAAGTAGCACCAAGTTTCATCACCAGCAATAATTTTGTTTAAGAAATCACCATCTTCATCAGCCATACTGATCATGTCCCCAGCAAGAGTCATTCTTGTTTCTTTCTGTTCTGCTGACAACATTTTCGGAACTAACTTCTGAAACACGTAATGCATGTTGAGATGCTTGTGAAGAACATTGTGTACACTTCCGACTGATATTCCGACCTCTGCTGCTGTCGGTCGTCCCTCACAACATTACGCACACGCTGAGCGATTGCTTCATTTGTTGCAGTTGTTGGTCGGCCGCTGCATACATCATCTTTGATGCTATCGTGGCCACCAGAAAAGCGTTTATGCCAGGCATACACTTGAGTTTTTTTCATTGCTGCTTCGCCATATGCTTCTTCCAACAATCTTAATGTCTCTGCAGGAGTTTTGTGTAACAAAAACACAGAACTTGATGTTTGTATGTTGCTCTGTGGACATAATTGCAAAATGCGACGAACAAACAAAACACTATGATAAACAATTGCCTACAACTCAAAACCAACAATCGCCATTATCAACAAACTTTAAGGAAATGACATCATGAATGTTACCAACAAAACAAATGCATAATATCCCTTGTTATATATTAATACGAAAAATGGTAGTAAAATTCCGGGAACTTTTTGAACCTAGGAGTGTATATATATATATATATATATATATATATATATATAGTTAATTCCCGATTTACCACGAAAATCGTCTGTAGCTGCATTTAGATTGGCAACAGGCCATGATTGTTTGGCTAATCACCTGCATAGAATTGGAATATATCAGTCCCCTAACTGCCCATTGTGCAACTCAAACCAAGAAATGGATACGGAACACCTCAAAATCTGTGCTTCATTGGCTGGTCATGATAATATCTTTGAAAAATATTGGAGTGCAAGAGGTCAAATGACTTTATTGTCAAACGCCTGGCATTAGAAAACAACAACATATATATATATATATATATATATATACAGGGTGATTCACGAGGATTTACCATCCCTTACGGAGCTTATTTTTAGCTTCAGAAAACTAGCCTATTAAAGAAATGTCACTTCTAAATAGTTCATTCTCTATTTGTAATATTTTTTACCCGTAAAACTAAAGAAAAAAGGTATTTTACTAACAACTTCAAATTAATGTAACTCTGAAAATATTGCGATTAGAACAAACGTTCATATGACTTTTTTCTCAGAATGTCTTCGGAAATAAGCTCCGTCATATTTTGCAAGGTAATTGAGCGCACCTAAATATACTCCTTTGTTAACTGCCTCTTCTGACTCAAAATGACTACGAAATGGCAATTCATCCATGGCTAGAAAACAGACTGTATCAATTAACCTCTTCAATATTTCCCTATTCTTTCGCACCATTTCATTGTGTTGCTCGACACTGACACGAAATTGTGAATCTAACTGTACGTCTATTCGAGATGATCCAAATTACTTAAATTGTAAAACACTAAAAGTATGTGCCTGTGACTTTTCATGTTTATTAATAGCATTGTGCAGATTGTTCAGATTATCATAACCATTTTTAGACCAAACTGTTTCTTCTTTAGAAAACATAAGACAGGGCCAGCAAAAGAGTTTATTTAATTTCGCACTTCCTGCAACCTACTGAGTTTTCTGATATTGGGATGCTTGAAAATGTCGAGTATAGTCTTTTCCTTTGTCTTTATGAGCTGCAAAAAGCGTTGGCATTTCAGGACATGGTCGATCACTTTGTATTATGTTTAACTTTTCTTGTAAAGAATGTAGTCGAAATGTGTGTTTCAATAATTGTTCGATAGGACGTAACGAATCGCCCATTCTTAATCAATACTGTATTTAGTTTCTACACAGAAAACTACGACATAAATTGAGGGGTTTGCCGAAAAAAGGGCGTATACGTCAATATGGCGAATTGTGATACATGCAATCTAAGATTTTAAAACGCACCTGAATAAAATGTTATACACGCACGCAGCCCTGTCCTGCAGGTATGTACAGTACAATCAAAAGAAAATTTCGCTACTAGCGAATTATTTACTACATTTTAAACCGTTTTCCCAAAGAAGGGCGTATAGGTCTATCCGCCTTTCTTCCGGCAAAGCCCTCAATTGTCACTCACAAAGAAACAAAATCTTCAAATAACTGAAAGATCCTTAACACTATCTCAATTGACAAACAAATCGCATGTTTCATAGACACTGCCAAATTCAACATTGTTATTCTTCTGCAGGAACTTAACAAGTCTGGACAAGCGATAATCCCAGCGCTTATTCTTGCATGTACAAGCATATAGGCAATACAGTAATATACTAGGAAATTTTCCCTCCTTGTCTACTGTCCGCGCATGCACCAGCACTGTAAAATGAGGCTTCAGGCAAGCTGTGAACGAAGAGCTGCCTTACTGCAGAAATGTAGTTAATGCAGAACACATATATGAAGTGCAGAATACACTTAATTAAAAAAATGTTCATCTATAAGCTGAATGAGATAAAATAGATACATTAATTTGAAGTGTGTCTACTAGGGTATGCAGCGCTTACCCCACTTACCCTAAATGCACGCCCCTGCTCAGCACGGATCTCAACTGCATGTGTCAGCAGAACAACATAAGGAGGTGCTGTATGTACGAAAAGAAGTCCAAATCAGACTTGAATGCTTTTAGGTTTAACATTTAGCTTAAGAATGGAATGAATTACATTGAAAAATGTGTGTGTTGATGGTATACATGAAAAGAAAAGAATAGAATGCCTATTGCCCCCCCCTCGACAAAAAAAAAAAAAAAAAAAAAAAAAAAGAAGAATGAGTGAGAGAGAAACACTCTGTTACTATAATAATGTCCTAGATTGTAAGATTTTATTGTAAAGAAGGAAGAAGACTGTTCAAAATTTATTATCGTAACTAGGGTTGATAAATGTTATAACTGACACCATGCAACGCAAAATTATAGAATATCTCAGAATTTAACACAGAAAGTCCAGAACCAATTAGAATGCATAAACCAAGTTTTAAAATCATTATTAGTGATTTTACTTTGCTTTGTAATTCAGCAACCACCAAATTCATAGCATACATGGTGTGCATTTGAAAGACAATGGTGAGGGAATAAATACCCTGTAAGCCTGCCTGAGCAGAAAGAGTTCCTGGCACGAGATTAACTCTCTGTAAACTCTCTTTCTTGCTTGTGTGTGTAAATGTATTCCAAAATCTAATCCACGATCACTAGGCCAGCCAACAAATTAAACAAAAAAGCACGTGCCATTCAAACATAGTCTTTTTGAAAAGAATATGTCATTGTTATGCCCCTGGGCTTATACAAGGGGGAATACAAGACCGAATCTCGTTTCTAGATTAAGCCACTATTTCCGGGGATTAGACTCTGATATATTTTCGGTAGCGAAAAACAAGTCTACAAAAAAGTACAACGCATTTGCTCGATTTTATTGGTGATTGTTAGTAAACATGCAAGGATGCTACAGTGAAAAGGGAGGGTCTCTCCTTATGTAGTCACAATTCTGTTTTGGCCCCTCCCTTCCAAAAGCACAGGGATAGAGAGTTGTCTTTTATACTGAAGATAGAGTTCGAGGAGCTGTACTCAACACACTCAGCGGCTTTGTTCCAGCTATACGTACTGTGGAGTTATGGCGGCTTGAATGTCGTCGGAATTGTGGTACCTTACCTTTTTTTTCTCGAAAATCAGAAAGTATTCGCGATTGCCATTTTGATGCTATCGTGTAAGAAGTAAGTGAAGGGGGAATACGTAGCCACATTCCGTTCCTCGGTATGGCCATTATTTCCGGAAGTAGAGACTCAAATATTTTAGGTACCCAAAAATTGGGGCTAGAAAAAAGTGCGACGGATTTGCTGGATTTTTGCGCTGATTACTAGAGAAGATGTTGGGATGATACAGTTAAAAAGGCGGGCCTCTGAGCCGCTTCGTTCTCCTTGTGTAGAAAAAAGCCTGTTTTGGAAGATCAAAATGACCATTTTTTTTAATTTGCCGGCGTCTCCCGTCAAAACGTGCGGGGATAGATAGTTGTCCCTTATACTGAAGATAGAGTTGGACGAGCTGTATTCAACGCACTCATTGGCTTTCTTCTAAATATATGTACTGCGGAGTTATGGCGGCTAGAATGTCGGCGGAATGGTGGTTTAAAACCCTTCCCCTTTTTTCTCGAAAATCAGTAAGTGTTCGCGATTGCCATTTTGATGCTATAGTGTAAGAAGTAAGGGAAGGGGGAATACAGGGCCGCATCCTGTTCCTCGGTATGGCCATTATTTCCGGAAGTAGAGACTCAAATATTTTAGGTACCCAAAAATTGGGGTTAGAAAAAAGTGCGACGGATTTGCTGGATTTTTGCGGTGATTACTAGAGAAGATGCTGGGATGCTACAGTTAAAAGGGCGGGCCTCTTAGCCGCTTCGTTCTCCTTGTGTAGAAAAAAGTCTGTTTTCGAAGGTCAAAATGACCATTTTTTTTAATTTTGCCGGCCTCTCCCGTCCAAACGTGCGGGGATAGAGAGTTGTCCTTTATGCTGAAGATAGAGTTCGACGAGCTGTATTCAACGCACTCATCGGCTTTGTACTAACTATAGGCACTGCGGAGTAATGGCAGCTAGAATCTCCCCCTTTTTTCTCGAAAATCAGAAAGTTTTCGCGATTGCCATTCTGATGCTATCGTGTAAGAAGTAAGTGAAGAGGGAATACGTGGCCGCATTCCGTTCCTCGGTATGGCCATTATTTCCGGAAGTAGAGACTCAAATGTTTTAGGTACCCAAAAATTGGGGCTAGAAAAAAGTGCGACGGATTTGCTGCATTTTTCCGGTGTTTACTAGAGAAGATGCTGGGATGCTACAGTTAAAAGGGGCGGGCCTCTGAGCTGCTTCGTTTCCCTTGTGTAGAAAAGAAGTCTGTTTTGGAAGGTCAAAATGACCTTTTTTTTAAATTTTGCCGGCCTCTCCCGTCGAAACGCGCAGGGATAGAGAGTTGTCCTTTATACTCTAGATAGAGTTCGACGAGCTGTATTCAACGCACTCATCGGCTTTGTTCTAGCTATACGTACTGCGGAGTGATGGTGGCTAGAATGTCGGCGGAATGGTGGTTTAAATAAACCCTTCCCCTTTTTTTCTCCAAAATCAGAAAGTGTTCGCGATTGCCATTTTGATGCTATCGTGTAAGAAGTAAGTGAAGGGGAACACAGGGCCCATCCCGTTCCTCGGTATGGCCATTATTTCCGGAAGTAGAGACTCAAATATTTTAGGTACCCAAAAATTGGGGCTAGAAAAAAGTGCGACGGATTTGCTGGATTTTTGCGGTGATTACTAGAGAAGATGCTGGGATGCTACAGTGAAAAGGGCGGGCCTCTGAGCCGCTTCGTTCTCCTTGTGTAGAAAAAGTCTCTTTTGGAAGGTCAAAATGACCATTTTTTTTTAATTTTGCCGGCCTCTCCCGTCGAAACGCGCGGGGATAGAGAGTTGTCCTTTATACTCAAGATAGAGTTCGACGAGCTGTATTCAACGCTCTCATCGGCTTTTTCAAGCTATACGTACTGCCGAGTTATGGCGGATAGAATGTCGGCGGAATGGTGGTTATTCCCCCTTCCCCTTTTTTTCTCGAAAATCAGAAAGTGTTCGCGATTGCCATTTTGATGCTATCGTGTAAGAAGTAAGTGAAGGGGGAATACAGGGCCTCATCCCGTTCCTCGGTATGGCATTATTTCCGGAAGTAGAGACTCAAATATTTTAGGTACCCAAAAATTGGGGCTAGAAAAAAGTGCGACGGATTTGCTGGATTTTTGCGGTGGTTACTAGAGATGATGCTGGGATGCTACAGTGAAAAGGGCGGGCCTCTGAGCCGCCTCGATCTCCTTGTGTAGAAAAAAGTCTGTTTTGGAAGATCAAAATGACCATTTTTTTAAATTTTGCCGGCTTCTCCCGTCCAAACGCGCGGGGATAGAGAGTTGTCCTTTATACTCAAGCTAGAGTTCCACGAGTTGTATTGAACGCACTCATCGGCTTTGTTATAGCTATACGTACTGCGGAGTTATGGGGCCTAGAATATCGGCGGAAAATCAGAGAATGTTCGCGATTGCTATTTTGATGCTATCGTGTAAAAAGTAAGTGAAGGGGGAATACAGGGCCGCATACCGTTCATCGGAATGGCCATTATTTCCGGAAATAGAGACTCAAATGTTTTAGGTACCCAAAAATAGGGGTTAGAAAATAGTGCGACGGATTTGCTGGATTTTTGCGCTGATTACTAGAGAAGATGCTGGGATGCTACAGTTAAAAGGGTGGTCCTCTGAGCCGCTTCGTTCTCCTTATGTAGAAAAAAGTCTGTTTTGGAAAGTCAAAATGACCATTTTTTGAAATTTTGCCGGCCTCTCCCGTCCAAACGCGTGGGGATAGAGAGTTGTCCTTTATATTCAAGATAGAGTTCGACGACCTGTATTCAACGCACTCATCGGCTTTGTTCTAGCTATATGTTCTGCGGAATAATTGCGGCTAGAATGTCGGCGGAATGGTGGATTAAACCCTTCCCCATTTTTTTTCGAAAATCAGAAAGTGTTCGTGATTGCCATTTTGATGCTATCATGTAAGGAGTAAGTGAATGGGGAATACAGGGACGCATCCCGTTCCTCGGTATGGCATTATTTCCGGAAGTAGAGACTCAAATATTTTAGGTACCCAAAAATTGGGGCTAGAAAAAAGTGCGACGGATTTGATGGATTTTTGCAGTGGTTACTAGAGAAGATGCTGGGATGCTACATTGAAAAGGGCGGGCCTCTGAGCCGCTTCGTTCTCCTTGTGTAGAAAAAAGTCAGTTTTGGAAGATCAAAATGACCATTTTTTTTAATTTTGCCGGCTTCTCCCGTCCAAACGCGCGGGGATAGAGAGTTGTCCTTTATACTCAAACTAGAGTTCCACGAGCTGTATTGAACGCACTCATCGGCTTTGTTCTAGCTATACGTACTGCGGAGTTATGGTGGCTAGAATGTCCCCTTTTTTTCTCGAAATTCAGAAAGTGGTCGCGATTGCCATTTTGATGCTATCGTGTAAGGAGTAAGTGAAGGGGGAATACAGGGCCGCATCCCGTTCCTCGGTTTGGCATTATTTCCGGAAGTAGAGACTCAAATATTTTAGGTACCCAAAAATGGGGGCTAGAAAAAAGTGCGACGGATTTGCAGGATTTTTGCGGTGGGTACTAGAGAAGATGCTGGGATGCTACAGTTAAAAGGGCGGGCCTCTGAGCCGCTTCGTTCTCCATGTGTAGAAAAAAGTCTGTTTTGGAAGGTCAAAATGATCATTTTTTGAAAATTTCCCGGCCTCTCCCGTCCTAACGCGAAGGGATAGAGATTTGTCCTTTATATTCAAGTTAGAGTTCGACGATCTGTATTCAACGCTCTCATCGGCTTTGTTCTAGCTATACGTACTGCGGAGTTATGGGGCCTAGAATGTCGGCGGAAAATCAGAGAGTGTTCACGATTGCCATTTTGATGCTATCGTGTAAGAAGTTAGTGAAGGGGGAATACAGGGCCGTATCCCGTTCCTCGGTATGGCCATTATTTCCGGAAGTAGAGACTCAAATATTTTAGGTACCCAAAAATTGGGGATAGAAAAAAGGGCGACGGATTTGCAGGATTTTTGCGCTGATTACTAGAGAAGATGCTGGGATGCTACAGTTAAAAGGGCGGGCCTCTGAGCCGCTTCGTTCTCCTTGTGTAGAAAAAAGTCTGTTTTGGAAGATCTAAATGACCATTTATTTTAATTTTGCCGGCTTCTCCCGTCCAAACGCGCTGGGATAGAGAGTTGTCCTTTATACTCAAGCTAGAGTTCCACGAGCTCTATTGAACGCACTCATCGGCTTTGTTCTAGCTATATGTACTGCGGAGTTATGGTGGCTAGAATGTCCCCTTTTTTTCTCGAAAATCAGAAAGTGTTCGCGATTGCCATTTTGATGCTATCGTGTAAGGAGTAAGTGAAGGGGGAATACAGGGCCGCATCCCGTTCCTCGGTATGGCATTATTTCCGGAAGTAGGGACTCAAATATTTTAGGTACCCAAAAATTGGGGCTAGAAAAAAGTGCGACGGATTTGCTGGATTTTTGCGGTGGTTACTAGAGAAGATGCTGGGATGCTACAGTTAAAAGGGCGGGCCTCTGAGCCGCTTCGTTCTCCATGTGTAGAAAGAAGTCTGTTTTGGAAGGTCAAAATGATCAGTTTTTGAAATTTTCCCGGCCTCTCCCGTCCAATCGCGAAGGGATAGAGAGTTGTCCTTTATATTCAAGTTAGAGTTCGACGATCTGTATTCAACGCACACATCGGCTTTGTTCTATCTATACGTACTGCGGAGTTATGGTGGCTAGAATGTCTCGAAAATCAGAAAGTGGGCGCGATTGCCATTTTGATGCTAACGTGTAAGAAGTAAGTGTAGGGGGAATACAGGGCCGCATCCCGTTCCTCGGTATGGCCATTATTTCCGGAAGTAGAGTCTAAAATATTTTAGGTACCCAAAAATTGGGGCTAGAAAAAAGTGCGACGGATTTGCTGGATTTTTGCGCTGATTACTAGAGAAGATGCTCGGATGCTACAGTTAAAAGGGCGGGCCTCTGAGCCTCTTCGTTCTCCTAGTGTAGAAAAAAGTCTGTTTTGGAAGGGCAAAATGACCATTTTTTGAAATTTTGCCGGCCTCTCCCGTTCAAACGCGCGGGGATAGAGAGTTGTCCTTTATACTCAAGATAGAGTTCGACGAGCTGTATTCAACGCACCCATCGGCTTTGTTCTATCTATACGTACTGCGGAGTTATGGTGGCTAGAATGTCGGCGGAATGGTGGTTTAAACCCTTCCCCTTTTTTTCTCGAAAATCAGAAAGTGTTCGCGATTGCCATTTTGATGCTATCGTGTAAGAATTAAGTGAAGGGGGAATACAGGGCCGCATCCCGTTCCTCAGTGTGGCCATTATTTCCCGAAGTAGAGACTCAAATATTTTAGGTACCCAAAAATTGGGGCTAGAAAAAAGGGCGACGGATTTGCAGGATTTTTGCGCAGATTACTAGAGAAGAAGCAGGGATGCTACAGTTAAAAGGGCGGGCCTCTGAGCCTCTTCGTTCTCCTTGTGTAGAAAAAAGTCTGTTTTGGAAGGGCAAAATGACCATTTTTTTAAATTTTTTTCTCGATAATCAGAAAGTGGTCGCGATTGCCATTTTGATGCTATCGTGTAAGAATTAAGTGAAGGGGGAATACAGGCCGCATCCCGTTCCTCGGTATGGCCATTATTTCCGGAAGTAGAGACTCAAATATTTTAGGTACCCAAAAATAGGGGCTAGAAAAAAGGGCGACGGATTTGCAGGATTTTTGCGCAGATTACTAGAGAAGATGCTGGGATGCTAAAGTTAAGAGGGCGGGCCTCTGAGCCTCTTCGTTCTCCTTGTGTAGAAGAAAGTCTGTTTAGGAAGGTCAAAATCACCAATTTAGAAATTTTGCCGGCCTCTCCCGTCCAAACCCGCGGGGATAGAGAGTTGTCCTTTATACTCAAGATAGAGTCCGACGAGCTGTATTCAACGCACCCATCGGCTTTGTTCTATTTACACGTACTGCGGAGTTATGGTGGCTAGAATGTCGGCGGAATGGTGGTTTAAACCCTTCCCTTTTTTTTCTCGAAAATCAGAAAGTGGTCGCGATTGCCATTTTGATGCTATCGTGTAAGAATTAAGTGAAGGGGGAATACAGGGCCGCATCCCGTTCCTCAGTGTGGCCATTATTTCCCGAAGTAGAGACTCAAATATTTTAGGTACCCAAAAATTGGGGCTAGAAAAAAGGGCGACGGATTTGCAGGATTTTTGCGCAGATTACTAGAGAAGATGCTGGGATGCTACAGTTAAAAGGGCGGGCCTCTGAGCCTCTTCGTTCTCCTTGTGTAGAAAAAAGTCTGTTTTGGAAGGGCAAAATGACCATTTTTTTAAATTTTTTTCTCGAAAATCAGAAAGTGGTCGCGATTGCCATTTTGATGCTATCGTGTAAGAATTAAGTGAAGGGGGAATACAGGGCCGCATCCCGTTCCTCGGTATGGCCATTATTTCCGGAAGTAGAGTCTAAAATATTTTAGGTACCCAAAAATTGGGGCTATAAAAAAGTGCGACGGATTTGCAGGATTTTTGCGCTGTTTACTAGAGAAGATGCTCGAATGCTACAGTTAAAAGGGCGGGCCTTTGAGCCTCTTCGTTCTCCTTGTGTAGAAAAAAGTCTGTTTTGGAAGGGCAAAATGGCCATTTTTTGAAATTTTGCCGGCCTCTCCCGTTCAAACGCGCGGGGATAGAGAGTTGTCCTTTATACTCAAGATAGAGTTCGACGAGCTGTTTTCAACGCACCCATCGGCTTTGTTCTATCTATACGTACTGCGGAGTTATGGTGGCTAGAATGTCGGCGGAATGGTGGTTTAAACCCTTCCCCTTTTTTTCTCGAAAATCAGAAAGTGTTCGCGATTGCTTTTTTGATGCTATCGTGTAAGAAGTAAGTGAAGTGGGAATACAGGGCCGCATCCCGTTCCTCGGTATGGCCATTATTTCCCGAAGTAGAGACTCAAATATTTTTGGTACCCAAAAATAGGGGCTAGAAAAAAGGGCGACGAATTTGCAGGATTTTTGCGCAGATTACTAGAGAAGATGCTGGGATGCTAAAGTTAAGAGGGCGGGCCTCTGAGCCTCTTCGTTCTCCTTGTGTAGAAAAAAGTCTGTTTAGGAAGGTCAAAATCACCATTTTTTGGAATTTTGCTGGCCTCTCCCGTCCAAACCCGCGGGGATACAGAGTTGTCCTTTATACTCAGGATAGAGTCCGACGAGCTGTATTCAACGCACCCATCGGCTTTGTTCTATTTATACGTACTGCGGAGTTATGGTGGCTAGAATGTCGGCGGAATGGTGGTTTAAACCCTTCCCTTTTTTTTCTCGAAAATCAGAAAGTGGTCGCGATTGCCATTTTGATGCTATCGTGTAAGAAGTAAGTGAAGGGGGAATACAGGGCTGCATCCCGTTCCTCGGTATGGCCATTATTTCCGGAAGTAGAGTCTAAAATATTTTAGGTACCCAAAAATTGGGGCTAGAAAAAAGTGCGACGGATTTGCTGGATTTTTGCGCTGATTACTAGAGAAGATGCTGGGATGCTACAGTTAAAAGGGCGGGCCTCTGAGCCTCTTCGTTCTCCTTGTGTAGAAAAAAGCCTGTGTTGGAAGGGCAAAATGACCATTTTTTGAAAATTTGCCGGCCTCTCCCGTTCAAACACGCGGGGATAGAGAGTTGTCCTTTATACTCAAGATAGAGTTCGACGAGCTGTTTTCAACGCACCCATCGGCTTTGTTCTATCTATACGTACTGCGGAGTTATGATGGCTAGAATGTCGGCGGAATGGTGGTTTAAACCCTTCCCCTTTTTTTCTCGAAAATCAGAAATTGTTCGCGATTGCTTTTTTGATGCTATCGTGTAAGAAGTAAGTGAAGTGGGAATACAGGGCCGCATCCCGTTCCTCGGTATGGCCATTATTTCCCGAAGTAGAGACTCAAATATTTTAGGTACCCAAAAATAGGGGCTAGAAAAAAGGGCGACGGATTTGCAGGATTTTTGCGCAGATTACTAGAGAAGATGCTGGGATGCTAAAGTTAAGAGGGCGGGCCTCTGAGCCTCTTCGTTCTCCTTGTGTAGAAAAAAGTCTGTTTAGGAAGGTAAAAATCACCATTTTTTTAAATTTTGCCGGCCTCTCCCGTCCAAACGCGCGGGGATAGAGAGTTGTCCTTTATACTCAAGATAGAGTCCGACGAGCTGTATTCAACGCACCCATCGGCTTTGTTCTATTTATACGTACTGCGGAGTGATGGTGGCTAGAATGTCGGCGGATTGGTGGTTTAAACCCTTCCCTTTTTTTTCTCGAAAATCAGAAAGTGGTCGCGATTGCCATTTTGATGCTATCGTGTAAGAAGTAAGTGAAGGGGGAATACAGGGCTGCATCCCGTTCCTCGGTATGGCCATTATTTGCGGAAGTAGAGTCTAAAATATTTTAGGTACCCAAAAATTGGGGCTAGAAAAAAGTGCGAAGGATTTGCTGGATTTTTGCGCTGATTACTAGAGAAGATGCTCGGATGCTACAGTTAAAAGGGCGGGCCTCTGAGCCTCTACGTTCTCCTTGTTTAGAAAAAAGTCTGTTTTGGAAGGGCAAAATGACCATTTTTTGAAATTTTGCCGGCCTCTCCCGTTCAAACGCGCGTGGATAGAGAGTTGTCCTTTATACTCAAGATAGAGTTCGACGAGCTGTATTCAACGCACCCATCGGCTTTGTTCTATCTATACGTACTGCGGAGTTATGGTTGCTAGAATGTCGGCGGAATGGTGGTTTAAACCCTTCCCCTTTTTTTCTCGAAAATCAGAAAGTGTTCGCGATTGCCATTTTGATGCTATCGTGTAAGAAGTAAGTGAAGTGGGAATACAGGGCCGCATCCCGTTCCTCGGTATGGCCATTATTTCCCGAAGTAGAGACTCAAATATTTTAGGTACCCAAAAATAGGGGCTAGAAAAAAGGGCGACGGATTTGCAGGATTTTTGCGCAGATTACTAGAGAAGATGCTGGGATGCTAAAGTTAAGAGGGCGGGCCTCTGAGCCTCTTCGTTCTCCTTGTGTAGAAAAAAGTCTGTTTAGGAAGGTCAAAATCACCATTTGTTTTAATTTTGCCGGCCTCTCCCGTCCAAACGCGCGGGGATAGAGAGTTGTCCTTTATACTCAAGATAGAGTCCGACGAGCTGTATTCAACGCACCCATCGGCTTTGTTCTATTTATACGTACTGCGGAGTTATGGTGGCTAGAATGTCGGCGGAATGGTGGTTTATACCCTTCCCTTTTTTTTCTCGAAAATCAGAAAGTGGTCGCGATTGCCATTTTGATGCTATCGTGTAAGAAGTAAGTGAAGTGGGAATACAGGTCCGCATCCCGTTCCTCGGTATGGCCATTATTTCCCGAAGTAGAGACTCAAATATTTTAGGTACCCAAAAATTGGGGCTAGAAAAAAGGGCGACGGATTTGCAGGATTTTTGCGCAGATTACTAGAGAAGATGCTGGGATGCTACAGTTAAAAGGGCGGGCCTCTGAGCCTCTTCGTTCTCCTTGTGTAGAAAAAAGTCTGTTTTGGAAGGGCAAATTGACCATTTTTTGAAATTTTGCCGGCCTCTCCCGTTCAAACGCGCGGAGATAGAGAGTTGTCCTTTATACTCAAGATAGAGTTCGACGAGCTGTATTCAACGCACCCATCGGCTTTGTTATATCTATACGTACTGCGGAGTTATGGTGGCTAGAATGTCGGCGGAATGGTGGTTTAAACCCTTCCCCTTTTTTTTTTTCGAAAATCAGAAAGTGGTCGCGATTGCCATTTTGATGTTATCGTGTAAGAAGTAAGTGAAGGGGGAATACAGGGCTGCATCCCGTTCCTCGGTATGGCCATTATTTCCGGAAGTAGAGTCTAAAATATTTTAGGTACCCAAAAATTGGGGCTGGAAAAAAGTGCGACGGATTTGCTGGATTTTTGCGCTGATTACTAGAGAAGATGCTGGGATGCTACAGTTAAAAGGGCGGGCCTCTGAGCCTCTTCGTTCTCCTTGTGTAGAAAAAAGTCTGTTTTGGAAGGTCAAAATGACCATTTTTTGACATTTTGCCGGCCTCTCCCGTTCAAACGCGCGGGGATAGAGAGTTGTCCTTTATACTCAGGATAGAGTTCGACGAGCTGTATTCAACGCACCCATCGGCTTTGATCTGTCTATACGTACTGCGGAGTTATGGCGGCTAGAATGTCGGCGGAAGGTTTGCCTTTCCCTTTTTTTCTCGAAAATCAGAAAGTGTTCGCGATTGCCATTTTGATGCTATCGTGTAAGAAGTAAGTGAAGGGGGAATACAGGGCCGCATCCCGTTCCTCGGTATGGCCATTATTTCCCGAAGTAGAGACTCAAATATTTTAGGTACCCAAAAATTGGGGCTAGAAAAAACGGTGACGGATTTGCAGGATTTTTGCGCAGAGTACTAGAGAAGATGCTGGGATGCTACAGTTAAAAGGGCGGGCCCTTGAGCCTCTTCGTTCTCCTTGTGTAGAAAAAAGTCGGTTTTGGAAGGTCAAAATGACCATTTTTTGAAATTTTGCCGGCCTCTCCCGTCCAAACGCGCGGGGATAGAGAGTTGTCCTTTATACTCAGGATAGAGTTCGACGAGCTATATTCAACGCACCCATCGGCTTTGTTCTATCTATACGTACTGCGGAGTTATGGTGGCTAGAATGTCGGCGGAATGGTGGTTTAAACCCTTCCCCTTTTTTTTCTCGAAAATCAGAAAGTGGTCGCGATTGTCATTTTGATGCTATCGTGTAAGAAGTAAGTGAAGGGGGAATACAGGGCTGCATCCCGTTCCTCGGTATGGCCATTATTTCCGGAAGTAGAGTCTAAAATATGTTAGGTACCCAAAAATTGGGGCTGGAAAAAAGTGCGACGGATTTGCTGGATTTTTGCGCTGATTACTAGAGAAGATGCTGGGATGCTACAGTTAAAAGGGCGGGCCTCTGAGCCTCTTCGTTCTCCTTGTGTAGAAAAAAGCCTGTGTTGGAAGGGCAAAATGACCATTTTTTGAAATTTTGCCGGCCTCTCCCGTTCAAACACGCTGGGATAGAGAGTTGTCCTTTATACTCAAGATAGAGTTCGACGAGCTGTATTCAACGCACCCATCGGCTTTGTTCTATCTATACGTACTGCGGAGTTATGATGGCTAGAATGTCGGCGGAATGGTGGTTTAAACCCTTCCCCTTTTTTTCTCGAAAATCAGAAAGTGTTCGCGATTGCCATTTTGATGCTATCGTGTAAGAAGTAAGTGAAGTGGGAATACAGGGCCGCATCCCGTTCCTCGGTATGGCCATTATTTCCCGAAGTAGAGACTCAAATATTTTAGGTACCCAAAAATAGGGGCTAGAAAAAAGGGCGACGGATTTGCAGGATTTTTGCGCAGATTACTAGAGAAGATGCTGGGATGCTAAAGTTAAGAGGGCGGGCCTCTGAGCCTCTTCGTTCTCCTTGTGTAGAAAAAAGTCTGTTTAGGAAGGTCAAAATCACCATTTGTTTTAATTTTGCCGGCCTCTCCCGTCCAAACGCGCGGGGATAGAGAGTTGTCCTTTATACTCAAGATAGAGTCCGACGAGCTGTATTCAACGCACCCATCGGCTTTGTTCTATTTATACGTACTGCGGAGTTATGGTGGCTAGAATGTCGGCGGAATGGTGGTTTATACCCTTCCCTTTTTTTTCTCGAAAATCAGAAAGTGGTCGCGATTGCCATTTTGATGCTATCGTGTAAGAAGTAAGTGAAGGGGGAATACAGGGCTGCATCCCGTTCCTCGGTATGGCGATTATTTCCGGAAGTGGAGTCCAAAATATTTTAGGTACCCAAAAATTGGGGCTAGAAAAAAGTGCGACGGATTTGCTGGATTTTTGCGCTGATTACTAGAGAAGATGCTCGGATGCTACAGTTAAAAGGGCGGGCCTCTGAGCCTCTACGTTCTCCTTGTGTAGAAAAAAGTCTGTTTTGGAAGGGCAAAATGACCATTTTTTTAAATTTTGCCGGCCTCTCCCGTTCATACGCGCGTGGATAGAGAGTTGTCCTTTATACTCAAGATAGAGTTCGACGAGCTGTATTCAACGCACCCATCGGCTTTGTTCTATCTATACGTACTGCGGAGTTATGGTGGCTAGAATATCGGCGGAATGGTGGTTTAAACCCTTCCCCTTTTTTTCTCGAAAATCAGAAAGTGTTCGCGATTGCCATTTTGATGCTATCGTGTAAGAAGTAAATGAAGTGGGAATACAGGTCCGCATCCCGTTCCTCGGTATGGCCATTATTTCCCGAAGTAGAGACTCAAATATTTTAGGTACCCAAAAATTGGGGCTAGAAAAAAGGGCGACGGATTTGCAGGATTTTTGCGCAGATTACTAGAGAAGATGCTGGGATGCTACAGTTAAAAGGGCGGGCCTCTGAGCCTCTTCGTTCTCCTTGTGTAGAAAAAAGTCTGTTTTGGAAGGGCAAAATGACCATTTTTTGAAATTTTGCCGCCCTCTCCCGTTCAAACGCGCGGAGATAGAGAGTTGTCCTTTATACTCAAGATAGAGTTCGACGAGCTGTATTCAACGCACCCATCGGCTTTGTTATATCTATACGTACTGCGGAGTTATGGTGGCTAGAATGTCGGCGGAATGGTGGTTGGTCGCGATTGCCATTTTGATGTTATCGTGTAAGAAGTAAGTGAAGGGGGAATACAGGGCTGCATCCCGTTCCTCGGTATGGCCATTATTTCCGGAAGTACAGTCTAAAATATTTTAGGTACCCAAAAATTGGGGCTGGAAAAAAGTGCGACGGATTTGCTGGATTTTTGCGCTGATTACTAGAGAAGATGCTGGGATGCTGCAGTTAAAAGGGCGGGCCTCTGAGCCTCTTCGTTCTCCTTGTGTAGAAAAAAGTCTGTTTTGGAAGGGCAAAATGACCATTTTTTGAAATTTTGCCGGCCTCTCCCGTCCAAACTCGCGGGGATAGAGAGTTGTCCTTTATACTCAGGATAGAGTTCGACGAGCTGTATTCAACGCACCCATCGGCTTTGTTCTGTCTATACGTACTGCGGAGTTATGGTGGCTAGAATGTCGGCGGAAGGTTTGCCTTCCCCTTTTTTTCTCGAAAATCAGAAAGTGTTCGCGATTGCCATTTTGATGCTATCGTGTAAGAAGTAAGTGAAGGGGGAATACAGGGCCGCATCCCGTTCCTCGGTATGGCCATTATTTCCGGAAATAGAGACTCAAATATTTTAGGTACCCAAAAATTGGGGCTAGAAAAAACGGTGACGGATTTGCAGGATTTTTGCGCAGAGTACTAGAGAAAATGCTGGAATGCTACAGTTAAAAGGGCGGGCCCTTGAGCCTCTTCGTTCTCCTTGTGTAGAAAAAAGTCGGTTTTGGAAGGTCAAAATGACCATTTTTTGAAATTTTGCCGGCCTCTCCCGTCCAAACGCGCGGGGATAGAGAGTTCTCCTTTATACTCAAGATAGAGTTCGACGAGCTGTATTCAACGCACCCATCGGCTTTGTTCTATCTATACGTACTGCGGAGTTATGGTGGCTAGAATGTCGGCGGAATGGTGGAACCCTTCCCCTTTTTTTTCTCGAAAATCAGAAAGTGGTCGCGATTGCCATTTTGATGCTATCGTGTAAGAAGTAAGTGAAGGGGGAATACAGGGCTGCATCCCGTTCCTCGGTATGGCCATTATTTCCGGAAGTAGAGTCTAAAATATGTTAGGTACCCAAAAATTGGGGCTGGAAAAAAGTGCGACGGATTTGCTGGATTTTTGCGCTGATTACTAGAGAAGATGCTGGGATGCTACAGTTAAAAGGGCGGGCCTCTGAGCCTCTTCGTTCTCCTTGTGTAGAAAAAAGTCTGTTTTGGAAGGTCAAAATGACCATTTTTTCAAATTTTGCCGGCCTCTCCCGTCCAAACGCGCGGGGATAGAGAGTTGTCCTTTATACTCAAGATAGCGTTCGACGAGCTGTATTCAACGCACCCATCGGCTGTGTTCTGTCTATACGTACTGCGGAGTTATGGCGGCTAGAATGTCGGCGGAAAGGTGGTTTAAACCCTTCCCCTTTTTTTCTCGAAAATCAGAAAGTGTTCGCGATTGCCATTTTGATGCTATCGTGTAAGAAGTAAGTGAAGTGAGAATACAGGGCCGCATCCCGTTCCTCGGTATGGCCATTATTTCCCGAAGTAGAGACTCAAATATTTTAGGTACCCAAAAATTGGGGCTAGAAAAAAGGGCGACGGATTTGCAGGATTTTTGTGCAGATTACTAGAGAAGATGCTGGGATGCTACAGTTAAAAGGGCGGGCCTCTGAGCCTCTTCGTTCTCCTTGTGTAGAAAAAAGTCTGTTTTGGAAGGGCAAAATGGCCATTTTTTTAAATTTTGCCGGCCTCTCCCGTTCAAACGCACGGGGATAGAGAGTTGTCCTTTATACTCAAGATAGAGTCCGACGAGCTGTATTCAACGAACCCATCGGCTTTGTTCTATTTATACGTACTGCGGAGTTATGGTGGCTAGAATGTCGGCGGAATGGTGGTTTAAACCCTTCCCCTTTTTTTCTCGAAAATCAGAAAGTGTTCGCGATTGCCATTTTGATGCTATCGTGTAAGAAGTAAGTGAAGGGGGAATACAGGGCTGCATCCCGTTCCTCGGTATGGCCATTATTTCCGGAAGTAGAGTCTAAAATATTTTAGGTACCCAAAAATAGGGGTTAGAAAATAGTGCGACGGATTTGCTGGATTTTTGCGCTGATTACTAGAGAAGATGCTGGGATGCTACAGTTAAAAGGGTGGTCCTCTGAGCCGCTTCGTTCTCCTTATGTAGAAAAAAGTCTGTTTTGGAAAGTCAAAATGACCATTTTTTGAAATTTTGCCGGCCTCTCCCGTCCAAACGCGTGGGGATAGAGAGTTGTCCTTTATATTCAAAATAGAGTTCGACGACCTGTATTCAACGCACTCATCGGCTTTGTTCTAGCTATATGTACTGCGGAATAATTGCGGCTAGAATGTCGGCGGAATGGTGGATTAAACCCTTCCCCATTTTTTTTCGAAAATCAGAAAGTGTTCGTGATTACCATTTTGATGCTATCATGTAAGGAGTAAGTGAATGGGGAATACAGGGACGCATCCCGTTCCTCTGTATGGCATTATTTCCGGAAGTAGAGACTCAAATATTTTAGGTACCCAAAAATTGGGGCTAGAAAAAAGTGCGACGGATTTGATGGATTTTTGCAGTGGTTACTAGAGAAGATGCTGGGATGCTTCAGTGAAAAGGGCGGGCCTCTGAGCCGCTTCGTTCTCCTTGTGTAGAAAAAAGTCAGTTTTGGAAGATCAAAATGACCATTTTTTTTAATTTTCCCGGCTTCTCCCGTCCAAACGCGAAGGGATAGAGATTTGTCCTTTATATTCAAGTTAGAGTTCGACGATCTGTATTCAACGCTCTCATCGGCTTTGTTCTAGCTATACGTACTGCGGAGTTATGGTGGCTAGAATGTCCCCTTTTTTTCTCGAAATTCAGAAAGTGTTCGCGATTGCCATTTTGATGCTATCGTGTAAGGAGTAAGTGAAGGGGGAATACAGGGCCGCATCCCGTTCCTCGGTATGGCATTATTTCCGGAAGTAGAGACTCAAATATTTTAGGTACCCAAAAATTGGGGCTAGAAAAAAGTGCGACGGATTTGCTGGATTTTTGCGGTGGTTACTAGAGAAGATGCTGGGATGCTACAGTTAAAAGGGCGGGCCTCTGAGCCGCTTCGTTCTCCATGTGTAGAAAGAAGTCTGTTTTGGAAGGTCAAAATGATCAGTTTTTGAAATTTTCCCGGCCTCTCCCGTCCAATCGCGAAGGGATAGAGAGTTGTCCTTTATATTCAAGTTAGAGTTCGACGATCTGTATTCAACGCACACATCGGCTTTGTTCTAGCTATACGTACTGCGGAGTTATGGGGCCTAGAATGTCGGCGGAAAATCAGAGAGTGTTCACGATTGCCATTTTGATGCTATCGTGTAAGAAGTTAGTGAAGGGGGAATACAGGGCCGCATCCCGTTCCTCGGTATGGCCATTATTTCCGGAAGTAGAGACTCAAATATTTTAGGTACCCAAAAATTGGGGCTAGAAAAAGGGCGACGGATTTGCAGGATTTTTGCGCTGATTACTAGAGAAGATGCTGGGATGCTACAGTTAAAACGGCGGGCCTCTGACACTCTTCGTTCTCCTTGTGTAGAAAAAAGTCTGTTTTGGAAGGTCAAAATGACCATTTTTTTTAATTTTGCCGGCCTCTCCCGTCCAAACGCGCTGGGATAGAGAGTTGTCCTTTACACTCAAGATAGAGGTCGACGAGCTGTATTCAACGCACCCATCGGCTTTGTTCTATCTATACGTACTGCGGAGTTACGGTGGATAGAATGTCGGCGGAATGGTGGTTTTAAACCCTTCCCCTTTTTTTCTCGAAAATCAGAAAGTGGTCGCGATTGCCATTTTGATGCTATCGTGTAAGATGTAAGTGAAGGGGGAATACAGGGCTGCATCCCGTTCCTCGGTATGGCCATTATTTCCGGAAGTAGAGTCTAAAATATTTTAGGTACCCAAAAATTGGGGCTAGAAAAAAGTGCGACGGATTTGCTGGATTTTTGCGCTGATTACTAGAGAAGATACTGGGATGCTACAGTTAAAAGGGCGGGTCTCTGAGCCTCTTCGTTCTCCTTGTGTATAAAAAAGTCTGTTTTGGAATGTCAAAATGACCATTTTTTGAAATTTTGCCTCTCCCGTCGAAACGCGCGGGGATAGAGAGTTGTCCTTTATACTCAAGATACAGTTCGACGAGCTATATTCAACGCACCCATGGGCTTTGTTCTATCTATAACTACTGCGGAGTTATGGTGGCTAGAATGTCGGCGGAATGGTGGTTTACACCCTTCCCCTTTTTTTCTCGAAAATCAGAAAGTGGTCGCGATTGCTATTTTGATGCTATCGTGTCAGAAGTAAGTGAAGGGGGAATACAGGGCCGCATCCCGTTCCTTGGTATGGCCATTATTTCCGCGAGTAGAGACACAAATATTTTAGGTACCCAAAAATTGGGGCTAGAAAAAAGAGCGACGGATTTACTGGATTTTTGCGCTGATTACTAGAGAAGATGCTGGGATGCTACAGTTAAAAGGGCGGGCCTCTGAGCCTCTTCGTTCTCCTTGTGTAGAAAAAAGTCTGTTTTGGAAGGTCAAAATGACCATTTTATGAAATTTTGCCGGCCTCTCCCGTTCAAACCCGCGGGGATAGAGAGTTGTCCTTTATACACAAAGATAGAGTTCGACGAGCTGTATTGAACGCACCCATCGGCTTTGTTCTATCTGTACGTACTGCGGAGTTACGGTGGATAGAATGTCGGCGGAATGTCCCCTTTTTTTCTCGAAAATCAGAAAGTGGTCGCGATTGCCATTTTGATGCTAACGTGTAAGAAGTAAGTGTAGGGGGGGTATACAGGTCCGCATCCCGTTCCTCGGTATGGCCATTATTTCCGGAAGTAGAGTCTAAAATATTTTAGGTACCCAAAAATTGGGGCTATAAAAAAGTGCGACGGATTTTTGAAGGATTTTTGCGCTGATTACTAGAGAAGATGCTCGGATGCTACAGTTAAAAGGGCGGGCCTCTGAGCCTCTTCGTTCTCCTTGTGTAGAAAAAAGTCTGTTTTGGAAGGGCAAAATGGCCATTTTTTGAAATTTTGCCGGCCTCTCCCGTTCAAACGCGCGGGGATAGAGAGTTGTCCTTTATACTCAAGATAGAGTTCGACGAGCTGTATTCAACGCACCCATCGGCTTTGTTCTATCTTTACGTACTGCGGAGTTATGGTGGCTAGAATGTCGGCGGAATGGTGGTTTAAACCCTTCCCCTTTTTTTCTCGAAAATCAAAGTGGTCGCGATTGCCATTTTGATGCTATCGTGTAAGAAGTAAGTGAAGGGGGAATACAGGGCCGCATCCCATTCCTCGGTATGGCCATTATTTCCGGAAGTAGAGTCTAAAATAATTTAGGTACCCAAAAATTTGGGCTAGAAAAAAGTGCGACGGATTTGCTGGATTTTTGCGCTGATTACTAGAGAAGATGCTCGGATGCTACAGTTAAAAGGGCGGGCCTCTGAGCCTCTTCGTTCTCCTTGTGTAGAAAAAAGTCTGTTTTTGAACGGCAAAATGACCATTTTTTGAAATTTTGCCGGCCTCTCCCGTTCAAACGCGCGGGGATAGAGAGTTGTCCTTTATACTCAAGATAGAGTTCGACGAGCTGTATTCAACGCACCCATCGGCTTTGTTCTGTCTATAAGTACTGCGGAGTTATGGTGGCTAGAAAGTCGGCGGAATGGTGGTTTAAACCCTTCCCCTTTTTTTCTCGAAAATCAGAAAGTGTTCGCGATTGCCATTTTGATGCTATCGTGTAAGAAGTAAGTGAAGGGGGAATACAGGGCTGCATCCCGTTCCTCGGTATGGCCATTATTTCCGGAAGTAGAGTCTAAAATATGTTAGGTACCCAAAAATTGGGGCTGGAAAAAAGTGCGACGGATTTGCTGGATTTTTGCGCTGATTACTAGAGAAGATGCTGGGATGCTACAGTTAAAAGGGCGGGCCTCTGAGCCTCTTCGTTCTCCTTGTGTAGAAAAAAGTCTGTTTTGGAAGGTCAAAATGACCATTTTTTTAAATTTTGCCTGCCTCTCCCGTCCAAACGCGCGGGGATAGAGAGTTGTCCTTTATACTCAAGATAGAGTTCGACGAGCTGTATTCAACGCACCCATCGGCTGTGTTCTGTCTATACGTACTGCGGAGTTATGGCGGCTAGAATGTCGGCGGAAAGGTGGTTTAAACCCTTCCCCTTTTTTTCTCGAAAATCAGAAAGTGTTCGCGATTGCCATTTTGATGCTATCGTGTAAGAAGTAAGTGAAGGGGGAATACAGGGCCGCATCCCATTCCTCGGTATGGCCATTATTTCCGGAAGTAGAGACTCAAATATTTTAGGTACCCAAAAATTGGGGCTAGAAAAAAGGGCGACGGATTTGCAGGATTTTTGCGCAGATTACTAGAGAAGATGCTGGGATGCTACAGTTAAAAGGGCGGGCCTCTGAGCCTATTCATTCTCCTTGTGTAGAAAAAAGTCTGTTTTGGAAGGTCAAAATGACCATTTTTTGAAATTTTGCCGGCCTCTCCCGTTCAAACGCGCGGGGATAGAGAGTTGTCCTTTATACTAAAGATAGAGTTCGACGAGCTGTATTCAACGCACCCATCGGCTTTGTTCTGTCTATAAGTACTGCGGAGTTATGGTGGCTAGAAAGTCGGCGGAATGGTGGTTTAAACCCTTCCCCTTTTTTTCTCGAAAATCAGAAAGTGTTCGCGATTGCCATTTTGATGCTATCGTGTAAGAAGTAAGTGAAGGGGGAATACAGTGCCGCATCCCGTTCCTCAGTATGGCCATTATTTCCGGAAGTAGAGACTCAAATATTTTAGGTACCCAAAAATTGGGGTTAGAAAAAAGGGCGACGGATTTGCAGGATTTTTGCGCAGATTACTTGAGAAGATGCTGGGATGCTACAGTTAAAAGGGCGGGCCTCTGAGCCTCTTCGTTCTCCTTGTGTAGAAAAAAGTCTGTTTTGGAAGGTCAAAATGACCATTTTTTTAAATTTTGCCGGCCTCTCCCGTCCAAACACGCGGGGATAGAGAGTTGTCCTTTATGCTCAAGATAGCGTTCGACGAGCTGTATTCAACGCACCCATCGGCTTTGTTCTATCTATACGTACTGCGGAGTTATGGTGGCTAGAATGTCGACGGAATGGTGGTTTAAACCCTTCCCCTTTTTTTCTCGAAAATCAGAAAGTGTTCGCGATTGCCATTTTGATGCTATCGTGTAAGAAGTAAGTGAAGTGGGAATACAGGGCCGCATCCCGTTCCTCGGTATGGCCATTATTTCCCGAAGTAGAGACTCAAATATTTTAGGTACCCAAAAATTGGGGTTAGAAAAAAGGGCGACGGATTTGCAGGATTTTTGCGCAGATTACTAGAGAAGATGCTGGGATGCTACAGTTAAAAGGGCGGGCCTCTGAGCCTCTTCGTTCTCCTTGTGTAGAAAAAAGTCTGTTTTGGAAGGTGAAAATGACCATTTTTTGAAATTTTGCCGGCCTCTCCCGTCCAAACTCGCGGGGATAGAGAGTTGTCCTTTATGCTCAAGATAGCGTTCGACGAGCTGTATTCAACGCTCCCATCGGCTTTGTTCTATCTATACGTACTGCGGAGTTATGGTGGCTAGAATATCGGCGGAATGGTGGTTTAAACCCTTCCCCTTTTTTTCTCGAAAATCACAAAGTGGTCGCGATTGCCATTTTGATGCTATCGTGTAAGGAGTAAGTGAAGGGGGAATACAGGGCTGCATCCCGTTCCTCGGTATGGCCATTATTTCCCGAAGTAGAGACTCAAATATTTTAGGTACCCAAAAATTGGGGCTAGAAAAAAGGGCGACGGATTTGCAGCATTTTTGCGCAGATTACTAGAGAAGATGCTGGGATGCTACAGTTAAAAGGGCGGGCCTCTGAGCCTATTCATTCTCCTTGTGTAGAAAAAAGTCTGTTTTGGAAGGTCAAAATGACCATTTTTTGAAATTTTGCCGGCCTCTCCCGTTCAAACGCGCGGGGATAGAGAGTTGTCCTTTATACTAAAGATAGAGTTCGACGAGCTGTATTCAACGCACCCATCGGCTTTGTTCTGTCTATAAGTACTGGGGAGTTATGGTGGCTAGAAAGTCGGCGGAATGGTGGTTTAAAGCCTTCCCCTTTTTTTCTCGAAAATCAGAAAGTGTTCGCGATTGCCATTTTGATGCTATCGTGTAAGAAGTAAGTGAAGGGGGAATACAGTGCCGCATCCCGTTCCTCGGTATGGCCATTATTTCCGGAAGTAGAGACTCAAATATTTTAGGTACCCAAAAATTGGGGTTAGAAAAAAGGGCGACGGATTTGCAGGATTTTTGCGCAGATTACTAGAGAAGATGCTGGGATGCTACAGTTAAAAGGGCGGGCCTCTGAGCCTCTTCGTTCTCCTTGTGTAGAAAAAAGTCTGATTTGGAAGGTCAAAATGACTATTTTTTGAACTTTTGCCGGCCTCTCCCGTCCTAACGCGCGGGGATAGAGAGTTGTCCTTTATACTCAAGATAGAGTTCGACGAGCTGTATTCAACGCAGCCATCGGCTTTCTTCTATCTATACGTACTGCGGAGTTATGGTGGCTAGAATGTCGGCGGAATGGTGGTTTAAACCCTTCCCCTTTTTTTCTCGAAAATCAGAAAGTGGTCGCGATTGCCTTTTTGATGCTATCGTGTAAGGAGTAAGTGAACGGGGAATACAGGGCTGCATCCCGTTCCTCGGTATGGCCATTATTTCCGGAAGTAGAGTCTAAATTATGTTAGGTACCCTAAAATTGGGGCTGGAAAAAAGTGCGACGGATTTGCTGGATTTTTCCGCAGATTACTAGAGAAGATGCTAAGATGCTACAGTTAAAAGGGCGGGCCTCTGAGCCTCTTCGTTCTCCTTGTGTAGAAAAAAGTCTGTTTTGGAAGGTCAAAATGACCATTTTTTTTAATTTTGCCGGCCTCTCCCGTCCAAACGCGCGGGGATAGAGAGTTGTCCTTTATACTCAAGATAGAGTTCGACGAGCTGTATTCAACGCACCCATCGGCTGTGTTCTGTCTATACGTACTGCGGAGTTATGGCGGCTAGAATGTCGGCGGAAAGGTGGTTTAAACCCTTCCCCTTTTTTTCTCGAAAATCAGAAAGTGTTCGCGATTGCCATTTTGATGCTATCGTGTAAGAAGTAAGTGAAGTGGGAATACAGGGCCGCATCCCGTTCCTCGGTATGGCTATTATTTCCCGAAGTAGAGACTCAAATATTTTAGGTACCCAAAAATTGGGGCTAGAAAAAAGGGCGACGGATTTGCAGCATTTTGCTCAGATTACTAGAGAAGATGCTGGGATGCTACAGTTAAAAGGGCGGGCCTCTGAGCCTCTTCGTTCTCCTTGTGTAGAAAAAAGTCTGTTTTGGAAGGTCAAAATGACCATTTTTTGAAATTTTGCCTGCCTCTCCCGTCCAAACGCGCGGGGATAGAGAGTTGTCCTTTATACTCAAGATAGAGTTCGACGAGCTGTATTCAACGCACCCATCGGCTGTGTTCTGTCTATACGTACTGCGGAGTTATGGCGGCTAGAATGTCGGCGGAAAGGTGGTTTACATTCCCCTTTTTTTCTCGAAAATCAGAAAGTGTTCCCGATTGCCATTTTGATGCTATCGTGTAAGAAGTAAGTGAAGTGGGAATACAGGGCCGCATCCCGTTCCTCGGTATGGCCATTATTTCCCGAAGTAGAGACTCAAATATTTTAGGTACCCAAAAATTGGGGTTAGAAAAAAGGGCGACGGATTTGCAGGATTTTTGCGCAGATTACTAGAGAAGATGCTGGGATGCTACAGTTAAAAGGGCGGGCCTCTGAGCCTCTTCGTTCTCCTTGTGTAGAAAAAAGTCTGTTTTGGAAGGTGAAAATGACCATTTTTTGAAATTTTGCCGGCCTCTCCCGTCCAAACTCGCGGGGATAGAGAGTTGTCCTTTATGCTCAAGATAGCGTTCGACGAGCTGTATTCAACGCTCCCATCGGCTTTGTTCTATCTATACGTACTGCGGAGTTATGGTGGCTAGAATATCGGCGGAATGGTGGTTTAAACCCTTCCCCTTTTTTTCTCGAAAATCACAAAGTGGTCGCGATTGCCATTTTGATGCTATCGTGTAAGGAGTAAGTGAAGGGGGAATACAGGGCTGCATCCCGTTCCTCGGTATGGCCATTATTTCCGGAAGTAGAGTCTAAAATATGTTAGGTACCCAAAAATTGGGGCTGGAAAAAAGTGCGACGGATTTGCTGGATTTTTGCGCTGATTACTAGAGAAGATGCTGGGATGCTACAGTTAAAAGGGCGGGCCTCTGAGCCTCTTCGTTCTCCTTGTGTAGAAAAAAGTCTGTTTTGGAAGGTCAAAATGAACATTTTTTGAAATTTTGCCTGCCTCTCCCGTACAAACGTGCGGGGATAGAGAGTTGTCCTTTATACTCAAGATAGAGTTCGACGAGCTGTATTCAACGCACCCATCGGCTGTGTTCTGTCTATACGTACTGCGGAGTTATGGCGGCTAGAATGTCGGCGGAAAGGTGGTTTACCTTCCCCTTTTTTTCTCGAAAATCAGAAAGTGTTCGCGATTGCCATTTTGATGCTATCGTGTAAGAAGTAAGTGAAGTGGGAATACAGGGCCGCATCCCGTTCCTCGGTATGGCCATTATTTCCCGAAGTAGAGACTCAAATATTTTAGGGACCCAAAAATTGGGGTTAGAAAAAAGGGCGACGGATTTGCAGGATTTTTGCGCAGATTACTAGAGAAGGTGCTGGGATGCTACAGTTAAAAGGGCGGGCCTCTGAGCCTCTTCGTTCTCCTTGTGTAGAAAAAAGTCTGTTTTGGAAGGTGAAAATGACCATTTTTTGAAATTTTGCCGTCCTCTCCCGTCCAAACTCGCGGGGATAGAGAGTTGTCCTTTATGCTCAAGATAGCGTTCGACGAGCTGTATTCTACGCTCCCATCGGCTTTGTTCTATCTATACGTACTGCGGAGTTATGGTGGCTAGAATATCGGCGGAATGGTGGTTTAAACTCTTCCCCTTTTTTTCTCGAAAATCAGAAAGTGTTCGCGATTGCCATTTTGATGCTATCGTGTAAGAAGTAAGTGAAGTGGGAATACAGGGCCGCATCCCGTTCCTCGGTATGGCTATTATTTCCCGAAGTAGAGACTCAAATATTTTAGGTACCCAAAAATTGGGGCTAGAAAAAAGGGCGACGGATTTGCAGCATTTTTGCTCAGATTACTAGAGAAGATGCTGGGATGCTACAGTTAAAAGGGCGGGCCTCTGAGCCTCTTCGTTCTCCTTGTGTAGAAAAAAGTCTGTTTTGGAAGGTCAAAATGACCATTTTTTGAAATTTTGCCTGCCTCTCCCGTCCAAACGCGCGGGGATAGAGAGTTGTCCTTTATACTCAAGATAGAGTTCGACGAGCTGTATTCAACGCACCCATCGGCTGTGTTCTGTCTATACGTACTGCGGAGTTATGGCGGCTAGAATGTCGGCGGAAAGGTGGTTTAAACCCTTCCCCTTTTTTTCTCGAAAATCAGAAAGTGTTCGCGATTGCCATTTTGATGCTATCGTGTAAGAAGTAAGTGAAGTGGGAATACAGGGCCGCATCCCGTTCCTCGGTATGGCCATTATTTCCCGAAGTAGAGACTCAAATATTTTAGGTACCCAAAAATTGGGGTTAGAAAAAAGGGCGACGGATTTGCAGGATTTTTGCGCAGATTACTAGAGAAGATGCTGGGATGCTACAGTTAAAAGGGCGGGCCTCTGAGCCTCTTCGTTCTCCTTGTGTAGAAAAAAGTCTGTTTTGGAAGGTGAAAATGACCATTTTTTGAAATTTTGCCGGCCTCTCCCGTCCAAACTCGCGGGGATAGAGAGTTGTCCTTTATGCTCAAGATAGCGTTCGACGAGCTGTATTCAACGCTCCCATCGGCTTTGTTCTATCTATACGTACTGCGGAGTTATGGTGGCTAGAATATCGGCGGAATGGTGGTTTAAACCCTTCCCCTTTTTTTCTCGAAAATCACAAAGTGGTCGCGATTGCCATTTTGATGCTATCGTGTAAGGAGTAAGTGAAGGGGGAATACAGGGCTGCATCCCGTTCCTCGGTATGGCCATTATTTCCGGAAGTAGAGTCTAAAATATGTTAGGTACCCAAAAATTGGGGCTGGAAAAAAGTGCGACGGATTTGCTGGATTTTTGCGCTGATTACGAGAGAAGATGCTGGGATGCTACAGTTAAAAGGGCGGGCCTCTGAGCCTCTTCGTTCTCCTTGTGTAGAAAAAAGTCTGTTTTGGAAGGTCAAAATGACCATTTTTTGAAATTTTGCCTGCCTCTCCCGTACAAACGTGCGGGGATAGAGAGTTGTCCTTTATACTCAAGATAGAGTTCGACGAGCTGTATTCAACGCACCCATCGGCTGTGTTCTGTCTATACGTACTGCGGAGTTATGGCGGCTAGAATGTCGGCGGAAAGGTGGTTACAATTCCCCTTTTTTTCTCGAAAATCAGAAAGTGTTCGCGATTGCCATTTTGATGCTATCGTGTAAGAAGTAAGTGAAGTGGGAATACAGGGCCGCATCCCGTTCCTCGGTATGGCCATTATTTCCCGAAGTAGAGACTCAAATATTTTAGGTCCCCAAAAATTGGGGTTAGAAAAAAGGGCGACGGATTTGCAGGATTTTTGCGCAGATTACTAGAGAAGATGCTGGGATGCTACAGTTAAAAGGGCGGGCCTCTGAGCCTCTTCGTTCTCCTTGTGTAGAAAAAAGTCTGTTTTGGAAGGTCAAAATGACCATTTTTTGAAATTTTGCCTGCCTCTCCCGTCCAAACGCGCGGGGATAGAGAGTTGTCCTTTATACTAAAGATAGAGTTCGAAGAGCTGTATTCAACGCACCCATCGGCTGTGTTCTGTCTATACGTACTGCGGAGTTATGGCGGCTAGAATGTCGGCGGAATGGTGGTTTAAACCCTTCCCCTTTTTTTCTCGAAAATCAGAAAGTGTTCGCGATTGCCATTTTGATGCTATCGTGTAAGAAGTAAGTGAAGGGGGAATACAGGGCCGCATCCCATTCCT
This sequence comes from Periplaneta americana, assembly GCF_040183065.1. Classification (NCBI taxonomy): domain Eukaryota; kingdom Metazoa; phylum Arthropoda; class Insecta; order Blattodea; family Blattidae; genus Periplaneta; species Periplaneta americana. The sequence continues at coordinate 204,309,757 of NC_091117.1, read as the reverse complement.
CGGTATGGCCATTATTTCCGGAAGTAGAGACTCAAATATTTTAGGTACCCAAAAATTGGGGCTAGAAAAAAGGGCGACGGATTTGCAGGATTTTTGCGCAGATTACTAGAGAAGATGCTGGGATGCTACAGTTAAAAGGGCGGGCCTCTGAGCCTATTCATTCTCCTTGTGTAGAAAAAAGTCTGTTTTGGAAGGTCAAAATGACCATTTTTTGAAATTTTGCCGGCCTCTCCCGTTCAAACGCGCGGGGATAGAGAGTTGTCCTTTATACTAAAGATAGAGTTCGACGAGCTGTATTCAACGCACCCATCGGCTTTGTTCTGTCTATAAGTACTGCGGAGTTATGGTGGCTAGAAAGTCGGCGGAATGGTGGTTTAAACCCTTCCCCTTTTTTTCTCGAAAATCAGAAAGTGTTCGCGATTGCCATTTTGATGCTATCGTGTAAGAAGTAAGTGAAGGGGGAATACAGTGCCGCATCCCGTTCCTCAGTATGGCCATTATTTCCGGAAGTAGAGACTCAAATATTTTAGGTACCCAAAAATTGGGGTTAGAAAAAAGGGCGACGGATTTGCAGGATTTTTGCGCAGATTACTAGAGAAGATGCTGGGATGCTACAGTTAAAAGGGCGGGCCTCTGAGCCTCTTCGTTCTCCTTGTGTAGAAAAAAGTCTGTTTTGGAAGGTGAAAATGACCATTTTTTTTAATTTTGCCCGCCTCTCCCGTCCAAACACGCGGGGATAGAGAGTTGTCCTTTATGCTCAAGATAGCGTTCGACGAGCTGTATTCAACGCACCCATCGGCTTTGTTCTGTCTATAAGTACTGCGGAGTTATGGTGGCTAGAAAGTCGGCGGAATGGTGGTTTAAACCCTTCCCCTTTTTTTCTCGAAAATCAGAAAGTGTTCGCGATTGCCATTTTGATGCTATCGTGTAAGAAGTAAGTGAAGGGGGAATACAGTGCCGCATCCCGTTCCTCAGTATGGCCATTATTTCCGGAAGTAGAGACTCAAATATTTTAGGTACCCAAAAATTGGGGTTAGAAAAAAGGGCGACGGATTTGCAGGATTTTTGCGCAGATTACTAGAGAAGATGCTGGGATGCTACAGTTAAAAGGGCGGGCCTCTGAGCCTCTTCGTTCTCCTTGTGTAGAAAAAAGTCTGTTTTGGAAGGTGAAAATGACCATTTTTTTAAATTTTGCCGGCCTCTCCCGTCCAAACAGGCGGGGATAGAGAGTTGTCCTTTATGCTCAAGATAGCGTTCGACGAGCTGTATTCAACGCACCCATCGGCTTTGTTCTATCTATACGTACTGCGGAGTTATGGTGGCTAGAATGTCGGCGGAATGGTGGTTTAAACCCTTCCCCTTTTTTTCTCGAAAATCACAAAGTGGTCGCGATTGCCATTTTGATGCTATCGTGTAAGGAGTAAGTGAAGGGGGAATACAGGGCTGCATCCCGTTCCTCGGTATGGCCATTATTTCCGGAAGTAGAGTCTAAAATATGTTAGGTACCCAAAAATTGGGGCTGGAAAAAAGTGCGACGGATTTGCTGGATTTTTGCGCTGATTACTAGAGAAGATGCTGGGATGCTACAGTTAAAAGGGCGGGCCTCTGAGCCTCTTCGTTCTCCTTGTGTAGAAAAAAGTCTGTTTTGGAAGGTCAAAATGACCATTTTTTTAAATTTTGCCTGCCTCTCCCGTCCAAACGCGCGGGGATAGAGAGTTGTCCTTTATACTCAAGATAGAGTTCGACGAGCTGTATTCAACGCACCCATCGGCTGTGTTCTGTCTATACGTACTGCGGAGTTATGGCGGCTAGAATGTCGGCGGAAAGGTGGTTTAAACCCTTCCCCTTTTTTTCTCGAAAATCAGAAAGTGTTCGCGATTGCCATTTTGATGCTATCGTGTAAGAAGTAAGTGAAGTGGGAATACAGGGCCGCATCCCGTTCCTCGGTATGGCCATTATTTCCCGAAGTAGAGACTCAAATATTTTAGGTACCCAAAAATTGGGGCTAGAAAAAAAGGCGACGGATTTGCAGGATTTTTGCGCAGATTACTAGAGAAGATGCTGGGATGCTACAGTTATAAGGGCGGGCCTCTGAGCCTCTTCGTTCTCCTTCTGTAGAAAAAAGTCTGTTTTGGAAGGTCAAAATGTCCATTTTTTGAAATTTTGCCTGCCTCTCCCGTCCAAACGCGCGGGGATAGAGAGTTGTCCTTTATACTCAAGATAGAGTTCGACGAGCTGTATTCAACGCACCCATCGGCTGTGTTCTGTCTATACGTACTGCGGAGTTATGGCGGCTAGAATGTCGGCGGAAAGTTGGTTTAAACCCTTCCCCTTTTTTTCTCGAAAATCAGAAAGTGTTCGCGATTGCCATTTTGATGCTATCGTGTAAGAAGTAAGTGAAGTGGGAATACAGGGCCGCATCCCGTTCCTCGGTATGGCTATTATTTCCCGAAGTAGAGACTCAAATATTTTAGGTACCCAAAAATTGGGGCTAGAAAAAAGGGCGACGGATTTGCAGCATTTTTGCTCAGATTACTAGAGAAGATGCTGGGATGCTACAGTTAAAAGGGCGGGCCTCTGAGCCTCTTCGTTCTCCTTGTGTAGAAAAAAGTCTGTTTTGGAAGGTGAAAATGACCATTTTTTTTAATTTTGCCCGCCTCTCCCGTCCAAACACGCGGCGATAGAGAGTTGTCCTTTATGCTCAAGATAGCGTTCGACGAGCTGTATTCAACGCACCCATCGGCTTTGTTCTGTCTATAAGTACTGCGGAGTTATGGTGGCTAGAAAGTCGGCGGAATGGTGGTTTAAACCCTTCCCCTTTTTTTCTCGAAAATCAGAAAGTGTTCGCGATTGCCATTTTGATGCTATCGTGTAAGAAGTAAGTGAAGGGGGAATACAGTGCCGCATCCCGTTCCTCAGTATGGCCATTATTTCCGGAAGTAGAGACTCAAATATTTTAGGTACCCAAAAATTGGGGTTAGAAAAAAGGGCGACGGATTTGCAGGATTTTTGCGCAGATTACTAGAGAAGATGCTGGGATGCTACAGTTAAAAGGGCGGGCCTCTGAGCCTCTTCGTTCTCCTTGTGTAGAAAAAAGTCTGTTTTGGAAGGTGAAAATGACCATTTTTTTAAATTTTGCCGGCCTCTCCCGTCCAAACACGCGGGGATAGAGAGTTGTCCTTTATGCTCAAGATAGCGTTCGACGAGCTGTATTCAACGCACCCATCGGCTTTGTTCTATCTATACGTACTGCGGAGTTATGGTGGCTAGAATGTCGGCGGAATGGTGGTTTAAACCCTTCCCCTTTTTTTCTCGAAAATCACAAAGTGGTCGCGATTGCCATTTTGATGCTATCGTGTAAGGAGTAAGTGAAGGGGGAATACAGGGCTGCATCCCGTTCCTCGGTATGGCCATTATTTCCGGAAGTAGAGTCTAAAATATGTTAGGTACCCAAAAATTGGGGCTGGAAAAAAGTGCGACGGATTTGCTGGATTTTTGCGCTGATTACTAGAGAAGATGCTGGGATGCTACAGTTAAAAGGGCGGGCCTCTGAGCCTCTTCGTTCTCCTTGTGTAGAAAAAAGTCTGTTTTGGAAGGTCAAAATGACCATTTTTTTAAATTTTGCCTGCCTCTCCCGTCCAAACGCGCGGGGATAGAGAGTTGTCCTTTATACTCAAGATAGAGTTCGACGAGCTGTATTCAACGCACCCATCGGCTGTGTTCTGTCTATACGTACTGCGGAGTTATGGCGGCTAGAATGTCGGCGGAAAGGTGGTTTAAACCCTTCCCCTTTTTTTCTCGAAAATCAGAAAGTGTTCGCGATTGCCATTTTGATGCTATCGTGTAAGAAGTAAGTGAAGTGGGAATACAGGGCCGCATCCCGTTCCTCGGTATGGCCATTATTTCCCGAAGTAGAGACTCAAATATTTTAGGTACCCAAAAATTGGGGCTAGAAAAAAAGGCGACGGATTTGCAGGATTTTTGCGCAGATTACTAGAGAAGATGCTGGGATGCTACAGTTATAAGGGCGGGCCTCTGAGCCTCTTCGTTCTCCTTCTGTAGAAAAAAGTCTGTTTTGGAAGGTCAAAATGACCATTTTTTGAAATTTTGCCTGCCTCTCCCGTCCAAACGCGCGGGGATAGAGAGTTGTCCTTTATACTCAAGATAGAGTTCGACGAGCTGTATTCAACGCACCCATCGGCTGTGTTCTGTCTATACGTACTGCGGAGTTATGGCGGCTAGAATGTCGGCGGAAAGGTGGTTTAAACCCTTCCCCTTTTTTTCTCGAAAATCAGAAAGTGTTCGCGATTGCCATTTTGATGCTATCGTGTAAGAAGTAAGTGAAGTGGGAATACAGGGCCGCATCCCGTTCCTCGGTATGGCTATTATTTCCCGAAGTAGAGACTCAAATATTTTAGGTACCCAAAAATTGGGGCTAGAAAAAAGGGCGACGGATTTGCAGCATTTTTGCTCAGATTACTAGAGAAGATGCTGGGATGCTACAGTTAAAAGGGCGGGCCTCTGAGCCTCTTCGTTCTCCTTGTGTAGAAAAAAGTCTGTTTTGGAAGGTCAAAATGACCATTTTTTGAAATTTTGCCTGCCTCTCCCGTCCAAACGCGCGGGGATAGAGAGTTGTCCTTTATACTCAAGATAGAGTTCGACGAGCTGTATTCAACGCACCCATCGGCTGTGTTCTGTCTATACGTACTGCGGAGTTATGGCGGCTAGAATGTCGGCGGAAAGGTGGTTTACCTTCCCCTTTTTTTCTCGAAAATCAGAAAGTGTTCGCGATTGCCATTTTGATGCTATCGTGTAAGAAGTAAGTGAAGTGGGAATACAGGGCCGCATCCCGTTCCTCGGTATGGCCATTATTTCCCGAAGTAGAGACTCAAATATTTTAGGTACCCAAAAATTGGGGTTAGAAAAAAGGGCGACGGATTTGCAGGATTTTTGCGCAGATTACTAGAGAAGATGCTGGGATGCTACAGTTAAAAGGGCGGGCCTCTGAGCCTCTTCGTTCTCCTTGTGTAGAAAAAAGTCTGTTTTGGAAGGTGAAAATGACCATTTTTTGAAATTTTGCCGGCCTCTCCCGTCCAAACTCGCGGGGATAGAGAGTTGTCCTTTATGCTCAAGATAGCGTTCGAGGAGCTGTATTCAACGCTCCCATCGGCTTTGTTCTATCTATACGTACTGCGGAGTTATGGTGGCTAGAATATCGGCGGAATGGTGGTTTAAACCCTTCCCCTTTTTTTCTCGAAAATCACAAAGTGGTCGCGATTGCCATTTTGATGCTATCGTGTAAGGAGTAAGTGAAGGGGGAATACAGGGCTGCATCCCGTTCCTCGGTATGGCCATTATTTCCGGAAGTAGAGTCTAAAATATGTTAGGTACCCAAAAATTGGGGCTGGAAAAAAGTGCGACGGATTTGCTGGATTTTTGCGCTGATTACTAGAGAAGATGCTGGGATGCTACAGTTAAAAGGGCGGGCCTCTGAGCCTCTTCGTTCTCCTTGTGTAGAAAAAAGTCTGTTTTGGAAGGTCAAAATGACCATTTTTTGAAATTTTGCCTGCCTCTCCCGTACAAACGTGCGGGGATAGAGAGTTGTCCTTTATACTCAAGATAGAGTTCGACGAGCTGTATTCAACGCACCCATCGGCTGTGTTCTGTCTATACGTACTGCGGAGTTATGGCGGCTAGAATGTCGGCGGAAAGGTGGTTTTTTCTCGAAAATCAGAAAGTGTTCGCGATTGCCATTTTGATGCTATCGTGTAAGAAGTAAGTGAAGTGGGAATACAGGGCCGCATCCCGTTCCTCGGTATGGCCATTATTTCCCGAAGTAGAGAGTCAAATATTTTAGGTCCCCAAAAATTGGGGTTAGAAAAAAGGGCGACGGATTTGCAGGATTTTTGCGCAGATTACTAGAGAAGATGCTGGGATGCTACAGTTAAAAGGGCGGGCCTCTGAGCCTCTTCGTTCTCCTTGTGTAGAAAAAAGTCTGTTTTGGAAGGTCAAAATGACCATTTTTTGAAATTTTGCCTGCCTCTCCCGTCCAAACGCGCGGGGATAGAGAGTTGTCCTTTATACTAAAGATAGAGTTCGACGAGCTGTATTCAACGCACCCATCGGCTGTGTTCTGTCTATACGTACTGCGGAGTTATGGCGGCTAGAATGTCGGCGGAATGGTGGTTTAAACCCTTCCCCTTTTTTTCTCGAAAATCAGAAAGTGTTCGCGATTGCCATTTTGATGCTATCGTGTAAGAAGTAAGTGAAGGGGGAATACAGGGCCGCATCCCATTCCTCGGTATGGCCATTATTTCCGGAAGTAGAGACTCAAATATTTTAGGTACCCAAAAATTGGGGCTAGAAAAAAGGGCGACGGATTTGCAGGATTTTTGCGCAGATTACTAGAGAAGATGCTGGGATGCTACAGTTAAAAGGGCGGGCCTCTGAGCCTATTCATTCTCCTTGTGTAGAAAAAAGTCTGTTTTGGAAGGTCAAAATGACCATTTTTTGAAATTTTGCCGGCCTCTCCCGTTCAAACGCGCGGGGATAGAGAGTTGTCCTTTATACTAAAGATAGAGTTCGACGAGCTGTATTCAACGCACCCATAGGCTTTGTTCTGTCTATAAGTACTGCGGAGTTATGGTGGCTAGAAAGTCGGCGGAATGGTGGTTTAAACCCTTCCCCTTTTTTTCTCGAAAATCAGAAAGTGTTCGCGATTGCCATTTTGATGCTATCGTGTAAGAAGTAAGTGAAGGGGGAATACAGTGCCGCATCCCGTTCCTCAGTATGGCCATTATTTCCGGAAGTAGAGACTCAAATATTTTAGGTACCCAAAAATTGGGGTTAGAAAAAAGGGCGACGGATTTGCAGGATTTTTGCGCAGATTACTAGAGAAGATGCTGGGATGCTACAGTTAAAAGGGCGGGCCTCTGAGCCTCTTCGTTCTCCTTGTGTAGAAAAAAGTCTGTTTTGGAAGGTGAAAATGACCATTTTTTTTAATTTTGCCCGCCTCTCCCGTCCAAACACGCGGGGATAGAGAGTTGTCCTTTATGCTCAAGATAGCGTTCGACGAGCTGTATTCAACGCACCCATCGGCTTTGTTCTGTCTATAAGTACTGCGGAGTTATGGTGGCTAGAAAGTCGGCGGAATGGTGGTTTAAACCCTTCCCCTTTTTTTCTCGAAAATCAGAAAGTGTTCGCGATTGCCATTTTGATGCTATCGTGTAAGAAGTAAGTGAAGGGGGAATACAGTGCCGCATCCCGTTCCTCAGTATGGCCATTATTTCCGGAAGTAGAGACTCAAATATTTTAGGTACCCAAAAATTGGGGTTAGAAAAAAGGGCGACGGATTTGCAGGATTTTTGCGCAGATTACTAGAGAAATGCTGGGATGCTACAGTTAAAAGGGCGGGCCTCTGAGCCTCTTCGTTCTCCTTGTGTAGAAAAAAGTCTGTTTTGGAAGGTGAAAATGACCATTTTTTTAAATTTTGCCGGCCTCTCCCGTCCAAACACGCGGGGATAGAGAGTTGTCCTTTATGCTCAAGATAGCGTTCGACGAGCTGTATTCAACGCACCCATCGGCTTTGTTCTATCTATACGTACTGCGGAGTTATGGTGGCTAGAATGTCGGCGGAATGGTGGTTTAAACCCTTCCCCTTTTTTTCTCGAAAATCACAAAGTGGTCGCGATTGCCATTTTGATGCTATCGTGTAAGGAGTAAGTGAAGGGGGAATACAGGGCTGCATCCCGTTCCTCGGTATGGCCATTATTTCCGGAAGTAGAGTCTAAAATATGTTAGGTACCCAAAAATTGGGGCTGGAAAAAAGTGCGACGGATTTGCTGGATTTTTGCGCTGATTACTAGAGAAGATGCTGGGATGCTACAATTAAAAGGGCGGGCCTCTGAGCCTCTTCGTTCTCCTTGTGTAGAAAAAAGTCTGTTTTGGAAGGTCAAAATGACCATTTTTTTAAATTTTGCCTGCCTCTCCCGTCCAAACGCGCGGGGATAGAGAGTTGTCCTTTATACTCAAGATAGAGTTCGACGAGCTGTATTCAACGCACCCATCGGCTGTGTTCTGTCTATACGTACTGCGGAGTTATGGCGGCTAGAATGTCGGCGGAAAGGTGGTTTAAACCCTTCCCCTTTTTTTCTCGAAAATCAGAAAGTGTTCGCGATTGCCATTTTGATGCTATCGTGTAAGAAGTAAGTGAAGTGGGAATACAGGGCCGCATCCCGTTCCTCGGTATGGCCATTATTTCCCGAAGTAGAGACTCAAATATTTTAGGTACCCAAAAATTGGGGTTAGAAAAAAGGGCGACGGATTTGCAGGATTTTTGCGCAGATTACTAGAGAAGATGCTGGGATGCTACAGTTATAAGGGCGGGCCTCTGAGCCTCTTCGTTCTCCTTCTGTAGAAAAAAGTCTGTTTTGGAAGGTCAAAATGACCATTTTTTGAAATTTTGCCTGCCTCTCCCGTCCAAACGCGCGGGGATAGAGAGTTGTCCTTTATACTCAAGATAGAGTTCGACGAGCTGTATTCAACGCACCCATCGGCTGTGTTCTGTCTATACGTACTGCGGAGTTATGGCGGCTAGAATGTCGGCGGAAAGGTGGTTTAAACCCTTCCCCTTTTTTTCTCGAAAATCAGAAAGTGTTCGCGATTGCCATTTTGATGCTATCGTGTAAGAAGTAAGTGAAGTGGGAATACAGGGCCGCATCCCGTTCCTCGGTATGGCTATTATTTCCCGAAGTAGAGACTCAAATATTTTAGGTACCCAAAAATTGGGGCTAGAAAAAAGGGCGACGGATTTGCAGCATTTTTGCTCAGATTACTAGAGAAGATGCTGGGATGCTACAGTTAAAAGGGCGGGCCTCTGAGCCTCTTCGTTCTCCTTGTGTAGAAAAAAGTCTGTTTTGGAAGGTCAAAATGACCATTTTTTGAAATTTTGCCTGCCTCTCCCGTCCAAACGCGCGGGGATAGAGAGTTGTCCTTTATACTCAAGATAGAGTTCGACGAGCTGTATTCAACGCACCCATCGGCTGTGTTCTGTCTATACGTACTGCGGAGTTATGGCGGCTAGAATGTCGGCGGAAAGGTGGTTTACCTTCCCCTTTTTTTCTCGAAAATCAGAAAGTGTTCGCGATTGCCATTTTGATGCTATCGTGTAAGAAGTAAGTGAAGTGGGAATACAGGGCCGCATCCCGTTCCTCGGTATGGCCATTATTTCCCGAAGTAGAGACTCAAATATTTTAGGTACCCAAAAATTGGGGTTAGAAAAAAGGGCGACGGATTTGCAGGATTTTTGCGCAGATTACTAGAGAAGATGCTGGGATGCTACAGTTAAAAGGGCGGGCCTCTGAGCCTCTTCGTTCTCCTTGTGTAGAAAAAAGTCTGTTTTGGAAGGTGAAAATGACCATTTTTTGAAATTTTGCCGGCCTCTCCCGTCCAAACTCGCGGGGATAGAGAGTTGTCCTTTATGCTCAAGATAGCGTTCGACGAGCTGTATTCAACGCTCCCATCGGCTTTGTTCTATCTATACGTACTGCGGAGTTATGGTGGCTAGAATATCGGCGGAATGGTGGTTTAAACCCTTCCCCTTTTTTTCTCGAAAATCACAAAGTGGTCGCGATTGCCATTTTGATGCTATCGTGTAAGGAGTAAGTGAAGGGGGAATACAGGGCTGCATCCCGTTCCTCGGTATGGCCATTATTTCCGGAAGTAGAGTCTAAAATATGTTAGGTACCCTAAAATTGGGGCTGGAAAAAAGTGCGACGGATTTGCTGGATTTTTCCGCAGATTACTAGAGAAGATGCTGGGATGCTACAGTTAAAAGGGCGGGCCTCTGAGCCTCTTCGTTCTCCTTGTGTAGAAAAAAGTCTGTTTTGGAAGGTCAAAATGACCATTTTTTGAAATTTTGCCTGCCTCTCCCGTCCAAACGCGCGGGGATAGAGAGTTGTCCTTTATAGTCAAGATAGAGTTCGACGAGCTGTATTCAACGCACCCATCGGCTGTGTTCTGTCTATACGTACTGCGGAGTTATGGCGGCTAGAATGTCGGCGGAAAGGTGGTTTAAACCCTTCCCCTTTTTTTCTCGAAAATCAGAAAGTGTTCGCGATTGCCATTTTGATGCTATCGTGTAAGAAGTAAGTGAAGTGGGAATACAGGGCCGCATCCCGTTCCTCGGTATGGCTATTATTTCCCGAAGTAGAGACTCAAATATTTTAGGTACCCAAAAATTGGGGCTAGAAAAAAGGGCGACGGATTTGCAGCATTTTTGCTCAGATTACTAGAGAAGATGCTGGGATGCTACAGTTAAAAGGGCGGGCCTCTGAGCCTCTTCGTTCTCCTTGTGTAGAAAAAAGTCTGTTTTGGAAGGTCAAAATGACCATTTTTTGAAATTTTGCCTGCCTCTCCCGTCCAAACGCGCGGGGATAGAGAGTTGTCCTTTATACTCAAGATAGAGTTCGACGAGCTGTATTCAACGCACCCATCGGCTGTGTTCTGTCTATACGTACTGCGGAGTTATGGCGGCTAGAATGTCGGCGGAAAGGTGGTTTACCTTCCCCTTTTTTTCTCGAAAATCAGAAAGTGTTCGCGATTGCCATTTTGATGCTATGGTGTAAGAAGTAAGTGAAGTGGGAATACAGGGCCGCATCCCGTTCCTCGGTATGGCCATTATTTCCCGAAGTAGAGACTCAAATATTTTAGGTACCCAAAAATTGGGGTTAGAAAAAAGGGCGACGGATTTACAGGATTTTTGCGCAGATTACTAGAGAAGATGCTGGGATGCTACAGTTAAAAGGGCGGGCCTCTGAGCCTCTTCGTTCTCCTTGTGTAGAAAAAAGTCTGTTTTGGAAGGTGAAAATGACCATTTTTTTAAATTTTGCCGGCCTCTCCCGTCCAAACTCGCGGGGATAGAGAGTTGTCCTTTAAGCTCAAGATAGCGTTCGACGAGCTGTATTCAACTCTCCCATCGGCTTTGTTCTATCTATACGTACTGCGGAGTTATGGTGGCTAGAATATCGGCGGAATGGTGGTTTAAACCCTTCCCCTTTTTTTCTCGAAAATCACAAAGTGGTCGCGATTGCCATTTTGATGCTATCGTGTAAGGAGTAAGTGAAGGGGGAATACAGGGCTGCATCCCGTTCCTCGGTATGGCCATTATTTCCGGAAGTAGAGTCTAAAATATGTTAGGTACCCAAAAATTGGGGCTGGAAAAAAGTGCGACGGATTTGCTGGATTTTTGCGCTGATTACTAGAGAAGATGCTGGGATGCTACAGTTAAAAGGGCGGGCCTCTGAGCCTCTTCGTTCTCCTTGTGTAGAAAAAAGTCTGTTTTGGAAGGTCAAAATGACCATTTTTTGAAATTTTGCCTGCCTCTCCCGTACAAACGTGCGGGGATAGAGAGTTGTCCTTTATACTCAAGATAGAGTTCGACGAGCTGTATTCAACGCACCCATCGGCTGTGTTCTGTCTATACGTACTGCGGAGTTATGGCGGCTAGAATGTCGGCGGAAAGGTGGTTACAATTCCCCTTTTTTTCTCGAAAATCAGAAAGTGTTCGCGATTGCCATTTTGATGCTATCGTGTAAGAAGTAAGTGAAGTGGGAATACAGGGCCGCATCCCGTTCCTCGGTATGGCCATTATTTCCCGAAGTAGAGACTCAAATATTTTAGGTACCCAAAAATTGGGGTTAGAAAAAAGGGCGACGGATTTGCAGGATTTTTGCGCAGATTACTAGAGAAGATGCTGGGATGCTACAGTTAAAAGGGCGGGCCTCTGAGCCTCTTCGTTCTCCTTCTGTAGAAAAAAGTCTGTTTTGGAAGGTCAAAATGACCATTTTTTGAAATTTTGCCGGCCTCTCCCGTCCAAACGCGCGGGGATAGAGAGTTGTGCTTTATACTAAAGATAGAGTTCGACGAGCTGTATTCAACGCACCCATCGGCTGTGTTCTGTCTATACGTACTGCGGAGTTATGGCGGCTAGAATGTCGGCGGAAAGGTGGTTTAAACCCTTCCCCTTTTTTTCTCGAAAATCAGAAAGTGTTCGCGATTACCATTTTGATGCTATCGTGTAAGAAGTAAGTGAAGGGGGAATACAGTGCCGCATCCCGTTCCTCGGTATGGCCATTATTTCCGGAAGTAGAGACTCAAATATTTTAGGTACCCAAAAATTGGGGTTAGAAAAAAGGGCGACGGATTTGCAGGATTTTTGCGCAGATTACTAGAGAAGATGCTGGGATGCTACAGTTAAAAAGGCAGGCGTCTGAGCCTCTTCGTTCTCCTTGTGTAGAAAAAAGTCTGTTTTGGAAGGTGAAAATGACCATTTTTTTAAATTTTGCCGGCCTCTCCCGTCCAAACACGCGGGGATAGAGAGTTGTCCTTTATGCTCAAGATAGCGTTCGTCGAGCTGTATTCAACGCACCCATCGGCTTTGTTCTATCTATACGTACTGCGGAGTTATGGTGGCTAGAATGTCGGCGGAATGGTGGTTCCCCTTTTTTTCTCGAAAATCACAAAGTGGTCGCGATTGCCATTTTGATGCTATCGTGTAAGGAGTAAGTGAAGGGGGAATACAGGGCTGCATCCCGTTCCTCGGTATGGCCATTATTTCCGGAAGTAGAGTCTAAAATATGTTAGGTACCCAAAAATTGGGGCTGGAAAATAGTGCGACGGATTTGCTGGATTTTTGCGCTCATTACTAGAGAAGATGCTGGGATGCTACAGTTAAAAGGGCGGGCCTCTGAGCCTCTTCGTTCTCCTTGTGTAGAAAAAAGTCTGTTTTGGAAGGTCAAAATGACCATTTTTTTAAATTTTGCCTGCCTCTCCCGTCCAAACGCGCGGGGATAGAGAGTTGTCCTTTATACTCAAGATAGAATTCGACGAGCTGTATTCAACGCACCCATCGGCTGTGTTCTGTCTATACGTACTGCGGAGATATGGCGGCTAGAATGTCGGCGGAAAGGTGGTTTAAACCCTTCCCCTTTTTTTCTCGAAAATCAGAAAGTGTTCGCGATTGCCATTTTGATGCTATCGTGTAAGAAGTAAGTGAAGTGGGAATACAGGGCCGCATCCCGTTCCTCGGTATGGCCATTATTTCCCGAAGTTGAGACTCAAATATTTTAGGTCCCCAAAAATTGGGGTTAGAAAAAAGGGCGACGGATTTGCAGGATTTTTGCGCAGATTACTAGAGAAGATGCTGGGATGCTACAGTTAAAAGGGCGGGCCTCTGAGCCTCTTCGTTCTCCTTGTGTAGAAAAAAGTCTGTTTTGGAAGGTCAAAATGACCATTTTTTGAAATTTTGCCGGCCTCTCCCGTTCAAACGCGCGGAGTTAGAGAGTTGTCCTTTATACTCAAGATAGTGTTCGACGAGCTCTATTCAACGCACCCATCGGCTTTGTTCTATATATACGTACTGCGGAGTTATGGTGGCTAGAATGTCGGCGGAATGGTGGTTTAAACCCTTCCCCTTTTTTTCTCGAAAATCAGAAAGTGTTCGCGATTGCCATTTTGATGCTATCGTGTAAGAAGTAAGTGAAGGGGGAATACAGTGCCGCATCCCGTTCCTCAGTATGGCCATTATTTCCGGAAGTAGAGACTCAAATATTTTAGGTACCCAAAAATTGGGGTTAGAAAAAAGGGCGACGGATTTGCAGGATTTTTGCGCAGATTACTAGAGAAGATGCTGGGATGCTACAGTTAAAAGGGCGGGCCTCTGAGCCTCTTCGTTCTCCTTGTGTAGAAAAAAGTCTGTTTTGGAAGGTCAAAATGACCATTTTTTTAAATTTTGCCGGCCTCTCCCGTCCAAACACGCGGGGATAGAGAGTTGTCCTTTATGCTCAAGATAGCGTTCGACGAGCTGTATTCAACGCACCCATCGGCTTTGTTCTATCTATACGTACTGCGGAGTTATGGTGGCTAGAATGTCGGCGGAATGGTGGTTTAAACCCTTCCCCTTTTTTTCTCGAAAATCACAAAGTGGTCGCGATTGCCATTTTGATGCTATCGTGTAAGGAGTAAGTGAAGGGGGAATACAGGGCTGCATCCCGTTCCTCGGTATGGCCATTATTTCCGGAAGTAGAGTCTAAAATATGTTAGGTACCCAAAAATTGGGGCTGGAAAAAAGTGCGACGGATTTGCTGGATTTTTGCGCTGATTACTAGAGAAGATGCTGGGATGCTACAGTTAAAAGGGCGGGCCTCTGAGCCTCTTCGTTCTCCTTGTGTAGAAAAAAGTCTGTTTTGGAAGGTCAAAATGACCATTTTTTTAAATTTTGCCTGCCTCTCCCGTCCAAACGCGCGGGGATAGAGAGTTGTCCTTTATACTCAAGATAGAGTTCGACGAGCTGTATTCAACGCACCCATCGGCTGTGTTCTGTCTATACGTACTGCGGAGTTATGGCGGCTAGAATGTCGGCGGAAAGGTGGTTTACCTTCCCCTTTTTTTCTCGAAAATCAGAAAGTGTTCGCGATTGCCATTTTGATGCTATCGTGTAAGAAGTAAGTGAAGTGGGAATACAGGGCCGCATCCCGTTCCTCGGTATGGCCATTATTTCCCGAAGTAGAGACTCAAATATTTTAGGGACCCAAAAATTGGGGTTAGAAAAAAGGGCGACGGATTTGCAGGATTTTTGCGCAGATTACTAGAGAAGGTGCTGGGATGCTACAGTTAAAAGGGCGGGCCTCTGAGCCTCTTCGTTCTCCTTGTGTAGAAAAAAGTCTGTTTTGGAAGGTGAAAATGACCATTTTTTGAAATTTTGCCGGCCTCTCCCGTCCAAACTCGCGGGGATAGAGAGTTGTCCTTTATGCTCAAGATAGCGTTCGACGAGCTGTATTCTACGCTCCCATCGGCTTTGTTCTATCTATACGTACTGCGGAGTTATGGTGGCTAGAATATCGGCGGAATGGTGGTTTACCTTCCCCTTTTTTTCTCGAAAATCAGAAAGTGTTCGCGATTGCCATTTTGATGCTATCGTGTAAGGAGTAAGTGAAGGGGGAATACAGGGCTGCATCCCGTTCCTCGGTATGGCCATTATTTCCGGAAGTAGAGTCTAAAATATGTTAGGTACCCAAAAATTGGGGCTGGAAAAAAGTGCGACGGATTTGCTGGATTTTTGCGCTGATTACTAGAGAAGATGCTGGGATGCTACAGTTAAAAGGGCGGGCCTCTGAGCCTCTTCGTTCTCCTTGTGTAGAAAAAAGTCTGTTTTGGAAGGTCAAAATGACCATTTTTTGAAATTTTGCCTGCCTCTCCCGTACAAACGTGCGGGGATAGAGAGTTGTCCTTTATACTCAAGATAGAGTTCGACGAGCTGTATTCAACGCACCCATCGGCTGTGTTCTGTCTATACGTACTGCGGAGTTATGGCGGCTAGAATGTCGGCGGAAAGGTGGTTACAATTCCCCTTTTTTTCTCGAAAATCAGAAAGTGTTCGCGATTGCCATTTTGATGCTATCGTGTAAGAAGTAAGTGAAGTGGGAATACAGGGCCGCATCCCGTTCCTCGGTATGGCCATTATTTCCCGAAGTAGAGACTCAAATATTTTAGGTCCCCAAAAATTGGGGTTAGAAAAAAGGGCGACGGATTTGCAGGATTTTTGCGCAGATTACTAGAGAAGATGCTGGGATGCTACAGTTAAAAGGGCGGGCCTCTGAGCCTCTTCGTTCTCCTTGTGTAGAAAAAAGTCTGTTTTGGAAGGTCAAAATGACCATTTTTTGAAATTTTGCCTGCCTCTCCCGTCCAAACGCGCGGGGATAGAGAGTTGTCCTTTATACTAAAGATAGAGTTCGACGAGCTGTATTCAACGCACCCATCGGCTGTGTTCTGTCTATACGTACTGCGGAGTTATGGCGGCTAGAATGTCGGCGGAATGGTGGTTTAAACCCTTCCCCTTTTTTTCTCGAAAATCAGAAAGTGTTCGCGATTGCCATTTTGATGCTATCGTGTAAGAAGTAAGTGAAGGGGGAATACAGGGCCGCATCCCATTCCTCGGTATGGCCATTCTTTCCGGAAGTAGAGACTCAAATATTTTAGGTACCCAAAAATTGGGGCTAGAAAAAAGGGCGACGGATTTGCAGGATTTTTGCGCAGATTACTAGAGAAGATGCTGGGATGCTACAGTTAAAAGGGCGGGCCTCTGAGCCGATTCATTCTCCTTGTGTAGAAAAAAGTCTGTTTTGGAAGGTCAAAATGACCATTTTTTGAAATTTTGCCGGCCTCTCCCGTTCAAACGCGCGGGGATAGAGAGTTGTCCTTTATACTAAAGATAGAGTTCGACGAGCTGTATTCAACGCACCCATCGGCTTTGTTCTGTCTATAAGTACTGCGGAGTTATGGTGGCTAGAAAGTCGGCGGAATGGTGGTTTAAACCCTTCCCCTTTTTTTCTCGAAAATCAGAAAGTGTTCGCGATTGCCATTTTGATGCTATCGTGTAAGAAGTAAGTGAAGGGGGAATACAGTGCCGCATCCCGTTCCTCAGTATGGCCATTATTTCCGGAAGTAGAGACTCAAATATTTTAGGTACCCAAAAATTGGGGTTAGAAAAAAGGGCGACGGATTTGCAGGATTTTTGCGCAGATTACTAGAGAAGATGCTGGGATGCTACAGTTAAAAGGGCGGGCCTCTGAGCCTCTTCGTTCTCCTTGTGTAGAAAAAAGTCTGTTTTGGAAGGTGAAAATGACCATTTTTTTAAATTTTGCCGGCCTCTCCCGTCCAAACACGCGGGGATAGAGAGTTGTCCTTTATGCTCAAGATAGCGTTCGACGAGCTGTATTCAACGCACCCATCGGCTTTGTTCTATCTATACGTACTGCGGAGTTATGGTGGCTAGAATGTCGGCGGAATGGTGGTTTAAACCCTTCCCCTTTTTTTCTCGAAAATCACAAAGTGGTCGCGATTGCCATTTTGATGCTATCGTGTAAGGAGTAAGTGAAGGGGGAATACAGGGCTGCATCCCGTTCCTCGGTATGGCCATTATTTCCGGAAGTAGAGTCTAAAATATGTTAGGTACCCAAAAATTGGGGCTGGAAAAAAGTGCGACGGATTTGCTGGATTTTTGCGCTGATTACTAGAGAAGATGCTGGGATGCTACAGTTAAAAGGGCGGGCCTCTGAGCCTCTTCGTTCTCCTTGTGTAGAAAAAAGTCTGTTTTGGAAGGTCAAAATGACCATTTTTTTAAATTTTGCCTGCCTCTCCCGTCCAAACGCGCGGGGATAGAGAGTTGTCCTTTATACTCAAGATAGAGTTCGACGAGCTGTATTCAACGCACCCATCGGCTGTGTTCTGTCTATACGTACTGCGGAGTTATGGCGGCTAGAATGTCGGCGGAAAGGTGGTTTAAACCCTTCCCCTTTTTTTCTCGAAAATCAGAAAGTGTTCGCGATTGCCATTTTGATGCTATCGTGTAAGAAGTAAGTGAAGTGGGAATACAGGGCCGCATCCCGTTCCTCGGTATGGCCATTATTTCCCGAAGTAGAGACTCAAATATTTTAGGTACCCAAAAATTGGGGCTAGAAAAAAAGGCGACGGATTTGCAGGATTTTTGCGCAGATTACTAGAGAAGATGCTGGGATGCTACAGTTATAAGGGCGGGCCTCTGAGCCTCTTCGTTCTCCTTCTGTAGAAAAAAGTCTGTTTTGGAAGGTCAAAATGACCATTTTTTGAAATTTTGCCTGCCTCTCCCGTCCAAACGCGCGGGGATAGAGAGTTGTCCTTTATACTCAAGATAGAGTTCGACGAGCTGTATTCAACGCACCCATCGGCTGTGTTCTGTCTATACGTACTGCGGAGTTATGGCGGCTAGAATGTCGGCGGAAAGGTGGTTTAAACCCTTCCCCTTTTTTTCTCGAAAATCAGAAAGTGTTCGCGATTGCCATTTTGATGCTATCGTGTAAGAAGTAAGTGAAGTGGGAATACAGGGCCGCATCCCGTTCCTCGGTATGGCTATTATTTCCCGAAGTAGAGACTCAAATATTTTAGGTACCCAAAAATTGGGGCTAGAAAAAAGGGCGACGGATTTGCAGCATTTTTGCTCAGATTACTAGAGAAGATGCTGGGATGCTACAGTTAAAAGGGCGGGCCTCTGAGCCTCTTCGTTCTCCTTGTGTAGAAAAAAGTCTGTTTTGGAAGGTCAAAATGACCATTTTTTGAAATTTTGCCTGCCTCTCCCGTCCAAACGCGCGGGGATAGAGAGTTGTCCTTTATACTCAAGATAGAGTTCGACGAGCTGTATTCAACGCACCCATCGGCTGTGTTCTGTCTATACGTACTGCGGAGTTATGGCGGCTAGAATGTCGGCGGAAAGGTGGTTTACCTTCCCCTTTTTTTCTCGAAAATCAGAAAGTGTTCGCGATTGCCATTTTGATGCTATCGTGTAAGAAGTAAGTGAAGTGGGAATACAGGGCCGCATCCCGTTCCTCGGTATGGCCATTATTTCCCGAAGTAGAGACTCAAATATTTTAGGTACCCAAAAATTGGGGTTAGAAAAAAGGGCGACGGATTTGCAGGATTTTTGCGCAGATTACTAGAGAAGATGCTGGGATGCTACAGTTAAAAGGGCGGGCCTCTGAGCCTCTTCGTTCTCCTTGTGTAGAAAAAAGTCTGTTTTGGAAGGTGAAAATGACCATTTTTTGAAATTTTGCCGGCCTCTCCCGTCCAAACTCGCGGGGATAGAGAGTTGTCCTTTATGCTCAAGATAGCGTTCGAGGAGCTGTATTCAACGCTCCCATCGGCTTTGTTCTATCTATACGTACTGCGGAGTTATGGTGGCTAGAATATCGGCGGAATGGTGGTTTAAACCCTTCCCCTTTTTTTCTCGAAAATCACAAAGTGGTCGCGATTGCCATTTTGATGCTATCGTGTAAGGAGTAAGTGAAGGGGGAATACAGGGCTGCATCCCGTTCCTCGGTATGGCCATTATTTCCGGAAGTAGAGTCTAAAATATGTTAGGTACCCTAAAATTGGGGCTGGAAAAAAGTGCGACGGATTTGCTGGATTTTTCCGCAGATTACTAGAGAAGATGCTGGGATGCTACAGTTAAAAGGGCGGGCCTCTGAGCCTCTTCGTTCTCCTTGTGTAGAAAAAAGTCTGTTTTGGAAGGTCAAAATGACCATTTTTTGAAATTTTGCCTGCCTCTCCCGTCCAAACGCGCGGGGATAGAGAGTTGTCCTTTATAGTCAAGATAGAGTTCGACGAGCTGTATTCAACGCACCCATCGGCTGTGTTCTGTCTATACGTACTGCGGAGTTATGGCGGCTAGAATGTCGGCGGAAAGGTGGTTTAAACCCTTCCCCTTTTTTTCTCGAAAATCAGAAAGTGTTCGCGATTGCCATTTTGATGCTATCGTGTAAGAAGTAAGTGAAGTGGGAATACAGGGCCGCATCCCGTTCCTCGGTATGGCTATTATTTCCCGAAGTAGAGACTCAAATATTTTAGGTACCCAAAAATTGGGGCTAGAAAAAAGGGCGACGGATTTGCAGCATTTTTGCTCAGATTACTAGAGAAGATGCTGGGATGCTACAGTTAAAAGGGCGGGCCTCTGAGCCTCTTCGTTCTCCTTGTGTAGAAAAAAGTCTGTTTTGGAAGGTCAAAATGACCATTTTTTGAAATTTTGCCTGCCTCTCCCGTCCAAACGCGCGGGGATAGAGAGTTGTCCTTTATACTCAAGATAGAGTTCGACGAGCTGTATTCAACGCACCCATCGGCTGTGTTCTGTCTATACGTACTGCGGAGTTATGGCGGCTAGAATGTCGGCGGAAAGGTGGTTTACCTTCCCCTTTTTTTCTCGAAAATCAGAAAGTGTTCGCGATTGCCATTTTGATGCTATGGTGTAAGAAGTAAGTGAAGTGGGAATACAGGGCCGCATCCCGTTCCTCGGTATGGCCATTATTTCCCGAAGTAGAGACTCAAATATTTTAGGTACCCAAAAATTGGGGTTAGAAAAAAGGGCGACGGATTTACAGGATTTTTGCGCAGATTACTAGAGAAGATGCTGGGATGCTACAGTTAAAAGGGCGGGCCTCTGAGCCTCTTCGTTCTCCTTGTGTAGAAAAAAGTCTGTTTTGGAAGGTGAAAATGACCATTTTTTTAAATTTTGCCGGCCTCTCCCGTCCAAACTCGCGGGGATAGAGAGTTGTCCTTTAAGCTCAAGATAGCGTTCGACGAGCTGTATTCAACTCTCCCATCGGCTTTGTTCTATCTATACGTACTGCGGAGTTATGGTGGCTAGAATATCGGCGGAATGGTGGTTTAAACCCTTCCCCTTTTTTTCTCGAAAATCACAAAGTGGTCGCGATTGCCATTTTGATGCTATCGTGTAAGGAGTAAGTGAAGGGGGAATACAGGGCTGCATCCCGTTCCTCGGTATGGCCATTATTTCCGGAAGTAGAGTCTAAAATATGTTAGGTACCCAAAAATTGGGGCTGGAAAAAAGTGCGACGGATTTGCTGGATTTTTGCGCTGATTACTAGAGAAGATGCTGGGATGCTACAGTTAAAAGGGCGGGCCTCTGAGCCTCTTCGTTCTCCTTGTGTAGAAAAAAGTCTGTTTTGGAAGGTCAAAATGACCATTTTTTTAAATTTTGCCTGCCTCTCCCGTCCAAACGCGCGGGGATAGAGAGTTGTCCTTTATACTCAAGATAGAGTTCGACGAGCTGTATTCAACGCACCCATCGGCTGTGTTCTGTCTATACGTACTGCGGAGTTATGGCGGCTAGAATGTCGGCGGAAAGGTGGTTACAATTCCCCTTTTTTTCTCGAAAATCAGAAAGTGTTCGCGATTGCCATTTTGATGCTATCGTGTAAGAAGTAAGTGAAGTGGGAATACAGGGCCGCATCCCGTTCCTCGGTATGGCCATTATTTCCCGAAGTAGAGACTCAAATATTTTAGGTACCCAAAAATTGGGGTTAGAAAAAAGGGCGACGGATTTGCAGGATTTTTGCGCAGATTACTAGAGAAGATGCTGGGATGCTACAGTTAAAAGGGCGGGCCTCTGAGCCTCTTCGTTCTCCTTCTGTAGAAAAAAGTCTGTTTTGGAAGGTCAAAATGACCATTTTTTGAAATTTTGCCTGCCTCTCCCGTCCAAACGCGCGGGGATAGAGAGTTGTCCTTTATACTAAAGATAGAGTTCGACGAGCTGTATTCAACGCACCCATCGGCTGTGTTCTGTCTATACGTACTGCGGAGTTATGGCGGCTAGAATGTCGGCGGAAAGGTGGTTTAAACCCTTCCCCTTTTTTTCTCGAAAATCAGAAAGTGTTCGCGATTACCATTTTGATGCTATCGTGTAAGAAGTAAGTGAAGGGGGAATACAGTGCCGCATCCCGTTCCTCGGTATGGCCATTATTTCCGGAAGTAGAGACTCAAATATTTTAGGTACCCAAAAATTGGGGTTAGAAAAAAGGGCGACGGATTTGCAGGATTTTTGCGCAGATTACTAGAGAAGATGCTGGGATGCTACAGTTAAAAAGGCAGGCGTCTGAGCCTCTTCGTTCTCCTTGTGTAGAAAAAAGTCTGTTTTGGAAGGTGAAAATGACCATTTTTTTAAATTTTGCCGGCCTCTCCCGTCCAAACACGCGGGGATAGAGAGTTGTCCTTTATGCTCAAGATAGCGTTCGACGAGCTGTATTCAACGCACCCATCGGCTTTGTTCTATCTATACGTACTGCGGAGTTATGGTGGCTAGAATGTCGGCGGAATGGTGGTTCCCCTTTTTTTCTCGAAAATCACAAAGTGGTCGCGATTGCCATTTTGATGCTATCGTGTAAGGAGTAAGTGAAGGGGGAATACAGGGCTGCATCCCGTTCCTCGGTATGGCCATTATTTCCGGAAGTAGAGTCTAAAATATGTTAGGTACCCAAAAATTGGGGCTGGAAAATAGTGCGACGGATTTGCTGGATTTTTGCGCTCATTACTAGAGAAGATGCTGGGATGCTACAGTTAAAAGGGCGGGCCTCTGAGCCTCTTCGTTCTCCTTGTGTAGAAAAAAGTCTGTTTTGGAAGGTCAAAATGACCATTTTTTTAAATTTTGCCTGCCTCTCTCGTCCAAACGCGCGGGGATAGAGAGTTGTCCTTTATACTCTAGATAGAGTTCGACGAGCTGTATTCAACGCACCCATCGGCTGTGTTCTGTCTATACGTTCTGCGGAGTTATGGCGGCTAGAATGTCGGCGGAAAGGTGGTTTAAACCCTTCCCCTTTTTTTCTCGAAAATCAGAAAGTGTTCGCGATTGCCATTTTGATGCTATCGTGTAAGAAGTAAGTGAAGGGGGAATACAGGGCCGCATCCCATTCCTCGGTATGGCCATTATTTCCGGAAGTAGAGACTCAAATATTTTAGGTACCCAAAAATTGGGGCTAGAAAAAAGGGCGACGGATTTGCAGGATTTTTGCGCAGATTACTAGAGAAGATGCTGGGATGCTACAGTTAATAGGGCGGGCCTCTGAGCCTATTCATTCTCCTTGTGTAGAAAAAAGTCTGTTTTGGAAGGTCAAAATGACCATTTTTTGAAATTTTGCCGGCCTCTCCCGTTCAAACGCGCGGGGATAGAGAGTTGTCCTTTATACTAAAGATAGAGTTCGACGAGCTGTATTCAACGCACCCATCGGCTTTGTTCTGTCTATAAGTACTGCGGAGTTATGGTGGCTAGAAAGTCGGCGGAATGGTGGTTTAAACCCTTCCCCTTTTTTTCTCGAAAATCAGAAAGTGTTCGCGATTGCCATTTTGATGCTATCGTGTAAGAAGTAAGTGAAGGGGGAATACAGTGCCGCATCCCGTTCCTCAGTATGGCCATTATTTCCGGAAGTAGAGACTCAAATATTTTAGGTACCCAAAAATTGGGGTTAGAAAAAAGGGCGACGGATTTGCAGGATTTTTGCGCAGATTACTAGAGAAGATGCTGGGATGCTACAGTTAAAAGGGCGGGCCTCTGAGCCTCTTCGTTCTCCTTGTGTAGAAAAAAGTCTGTTTTGGAAGGTCAAAATGACCATTTTTTGAAATTTTGCCGGCCTCTCCCGTTCAAACGCGCGGAGTTAGAGAGTTGTCCTTTATACTCAAGATAGTGTTCGACGAGCTCTATTCAACGCACCCATCGGCTTTGTTCTATATATACGTACTGCGGAGTTATGGTGGCTAGAATGTCGGCGGAATGGTGGTTTAAACCCTTCCCCTTTTTTTCTCGAAAATCAGAAAGTGTTCGCGATTGCCATTTTGATGCTATCGTGTAAGAAGTAAGTGAAGGGGGAATACAGTGCCGCATCCCGTTCCTCAGTATGGCCATTATTTCCGGAAGTAGAGACTCAAATATTTTAGGTACCCAAAAATTGGGGTTAGAAAAAAGGGCGACGGATTTGCAGGATTTTTGCGCAGATTACTAGAGAAGATGCTGGGATGCTACAGTTAAAAGGGCGGGCCTCTGAGCCTCTTCGTTCTCCTTGTGTAGAAAAAAGTCTGTTTTGGAAGGTGAAAATGACCATTTTTTTAAATTTTGCCGGCCTCTCCCGTCCAAACACGCGGGGATAGAGAGTTGTCCTTTATGCTCAAGATAGCGTTCGACGAGCTGTATTCAACGCACCCATCGGCTTTGTTCTATCTATACGTACTGCGGAGTTATGGTGGCTAGAATGTCGGCGGAATGGTGGTTTAAACCCTTCCCCTTTTTTTCTCGAAAATCACAAAGTGGTCGCGATTGCCATTTTGATGCTATCGTGTAAGGAGTAAGTGAAGGGGGAATACAGGGCTGCATCCCGTTCCTCGGTATGGCCATTATTTCCGGAAGTAGAGTCTAAAATATGTTAGGTACCCAAAAATTGGGGCTGGAAAAAAGTGCGACGGATTTGCTGGATTTTTGCGCTGATTACTAGAGAAGATGCTGGGATGCTACAGTTAAAAGGGCGGGCCTCTGAGCCTCTTCGTTCTCCTTGTGTAGAAAAAAGTCTGTTTTGGAAGGTCAAAATGACCATTTTTTTAAATTTTGCCTGCCTCTCCCGTCCAAACGCGCGGGGATAGAGAGTTGTCCTTTATACTCAAGATAGAGTTCGACGAGCTGTATTCAACGCACCCATCGGCTGTGTTCTGTCTATACGTACTGCGGAGTTATGGCGGCTAGAATGTCGGCGGAAAGGTGGTTTAAACCCTTCCCCTTTTTTTCTCGAAAATCAGAAAGTGTTCGCGATTGCCATTTTGATGCTATCGTGTAAGAAGTAAGTGAAGTGGGAATACAGGGCCGCATCCCGTTCCTCGGTATGGCCATTATTTCCCGAAGTAGAGACTCAAATATTTTAGGTACCCAAAAATTGGGGCTAGAAAAAAAGGCGACGGATTTGCAGGATTTTTGCGCAGATTACTAGAGAAGATGCTGGGATGCTACAGTTATAAGGGCGGGCCTCTGAGCCTCTTCGTTCTCCTTCTGTAGAAAAAAGTCTGTTTTGGAAGGTCAAAATGACCATTTTTTGAAATTTTGCCTGCCTCTCCCGTCCAAACGCGCGGGGATAGAGAGTTGTCCTTTATACTCAAGATAGAGTTCGACGAGCTGTATTCAACGCACCCATCGGCTGTGTTCTGTCTATACGTACTGCGGAGTTATGGCGGCTAGAATGTCGGCGGAAAGGTGGTTTAAACCCTTCCCCTTTTTTTCTCGAAAATCAGAAAGTGTTCGCGATTGCCATTTTGATGCTATCGTGTAAGAAGTAAGTGAAGTGGGAATACATGGTAAGTGTCATGGCGGATAGTAGCTAGCGACAAGAAACACGCTCGTGCAAGAAGTTGATTTTGGCAGGTGTTGTCAACGAGTTACAGCTTGAATAGAGTATACTCTTATTCCATATAAGATTTTATATCGTTTTGTGTAAAAGTTAAGTTAAACTTCGCGTAATGCCACCAAAAAATAGAGGGAATGAAGAAACAATGGAGGAGGTAGCTCGTCGTGTTGCGATGGACGTCTGGCAAGAAGATGCAACGTTGCAACGTCTTGCTCTCCTAATCAAAGACTCAATAGTAGCTGAGCTGCAATCTATTATAGAGAGCAACAAAGCTGTCATTACCAAATTGCAAGAGTCGCTAGACGAAAGAGATAAAAGGATCGGAAAATTGGAGTGTCAATTGACAAAAAAAACAGACGAATTAGAACAGTATCAACGGCGGCAATGCCTTCGCATCTTCGGTGTGAAGGAGGAAGTAGGTGAAGACACCGATAAAATTGCCATCGATGTAGCTGAGAAAATCGGTGTGAAGTTGGAGTTGGCTGACATCGACAGGAGTCATCGTGTGGGCATCAGGAGGGAGGACAAAGCGCGGCCAGTGATTATCAAGTTCACAAGTTACCGGAAGCGTAGTGAGGTTTTCCGAAACAAGAGATTGTTGAAACAAACTGGTGTGACCGTTCGTGAGGATCTCACCAAAATACGACATAAACTGTTGATGGACTGCATCGCGAAATATGGTGTTGGAAATGTGTGGACCACAGACGGAGTCATTATTGTGAAGATCGGTGAAGCAAAAATGAGAGTGACATGTGAAGACGATATTCCAAGGCACTAGAGTGTGTGTATGCGTGTGCGTGTGCTTGTGCTCATTTAGTAATTACGTAAGTAAAGTGTAATAATTTACATTTAGTCTAAAACTTCTCTCCTTTCTTTTGTCTGCCTTTACTAAATTTTATTCTCTTCTAAGTTATATCATATTCTAAATTACTAAAGTCTAAACCACTTATTCATACTTGTTAGTGCCAGTAGTGTTTATTCATCTTTATTTATTTGAACTTAATTGTAGCTAAGTTATTAATTAATAGGAAATCTTTACTTGTAGCAACTTCATATTTTTATATAACATTTTTTTTTTCTTTCCTTTAAGTTGGATACCCTGATTCTTGACAGTAATAATCCGGTTGTCTCTGACAGAACATTATACAATGACCTTCACTCACTCCATTCCCCTATACCTGCTAACCAGAACCCTCTCTCTCACCCTGAAGCATTCAACATTTTAACAACAGCATTTTCCAAGAAATCTTCATTCCTTCACGTAGCCCATATTAACGCTCAGAGTTTGGTTGCACACTTTGACGAAATTCAATCCATATTCTCGAATCAGAATTTGCATGCTCTTCTCATCTCTGAATCTTGGCTAAAGCCTACATTATCCTCAGCGACACTACACCTAGATGGTTATACGCTATTGAGAAATGATCGTTTAAATAAACAAGGGGGCGGCGTTGCTGCATATGTTAGATCAGATCTCAATCCCAGAATAATATACACATCTCCTGGCGAGTATGCCGGAAAACCAGAAATGCTATTTGTAGAAGTCTCGACAAGCTTTCAGAAATGTCTTATTTGTGTAATTTACCAACCCCCGAAGATTAACGATATTGCAGAGATCGAGAGATCGTTGTTGGAATTCATCACAGATTATGAACACGTCTTAATAATGGGTGATCTTAACACAAATTTGTTAGCCTCTGATTCGAACTACACTAGACATCTATTGACCATGTTCCAGGCTCTTGATCTAGCAGTCCTTCCCCTTGAACCCACCCACCATACCCAATCTTCCGAATCCCTATTAGACTTAATTATTACGAAGAATGCAGACAAAGTACAAAAACATGGACAATGTGCTGCTTCGGGAATTTCGTACCATGATATTATTTATCTAGTATATTCCTTGAAGTGTCCCAAGCCCACGCCTAAACTCATAAGGTACCGTGACTTGAAACGTGTTGATGAAACCCAACTACTTGAAGACTCAATGAAGATTCCCTGGGACTCAATATGGACCTTACATACTGTTGACGAGAAACTTGTTAAACTGAATGAATACATTATAAATTTATATGACAAGCATGCTCCTATCAAATCTAAACGCGTAAAAAGGACACCAGCACCATGGATGACTGCTGACATACGTAGTATGATTATGGACAGAAACGCTGCATACAAAACGTTTAAACATGACAAGACAGAAATCTCTTATAATTATTATAAACTCTTACGTAACAGAACTACTCAAGCCATTAGAAACGCAAAACTGAGACATTTTCATAACATCTTGAAGGGGGGAGCTGACCCTTCCAATCTGTGGAGAAACCTACGGACAATTGGTTTAGGAAATCCCAGGACTCAGGTAGACAGTGTGCCAGTTTCTCTTGACGAACTAAATGACCATTTTGCAACTGTACAGTCAATAACCTTGGATACGGTCGACAAACAGCAGACAGTTAACGAATTACAAATGACTCCAATTCCGGATAGAGAAATATTTTACTTCACTTATGTCACAGAAACTGAAGTAAGAGCGACAATAAAACGTATTACTTCTAAAGCTGAAGGTGTGGATAATATTAGTATAATATTATTGAAGAAAATATTGGACATAATACTGCCGACATTAACACATATATTCAACGCCTCACTCATAACTTCTACCTACCCGAACCTCTGGAAGAAAGCCTTTATCCGTCCGATCCCTAAAATCAAAACCCCATTATGTGCAAATGATTTCCGTCCAATTAGTATCCTACCTGCCCTATCAAAAGCTCTGGAACGTATTGTTCACAAACAACTAATGAACTATCTAACCGAACATGCCTTACTGGACGAATACCAATCCGGGTTCAGAAATGGACATAGTACGACTACAGCACTACTAAAAGTGAATGAGGATATACGTGAAGCCACGGATGAACGTAAATTAACATTACTGACATTACTTGACTTCAGTAAGGCATTTGATACAGTTGACACGGACCTTCTATTATGTAAATTAAGACTTCTGAATCTTTCTGAAAGTTCTGTTACTTGGTTTGAATCCTACCTTCGCGACCGTCAACAATGTGTCATTGCATGCGATTATTCTTCAAAATGGTGTGTCGTGAAATCTGGAATTCAACAAGGATCAGTTCTCGGACCTTTACTCTTCATGATCTATATTAATGACGTGACTAATATGATAAAACACTGCAAATACCATATGTATGCTGACGACTTGCAAATTTATTTGCATTTCCACCCTGACGAGACTAGTGACGCAGTAAACAAAATAAACGAAGACTTGAATTCGATTTCACTGTGGGCACACAAATTTGGATTAAGGTTAAATCCAGAGAAATCGCAAGCAATCGTAATGGGGCATAATCGTCTACGAAGCACTCTTGATAGCAGTACTATACCACATATAATATTGAATGGGATTATTGTTAAATACAGTGAAACCGTTAAAAATCTTGGCATTTTTATGGATAGCGATCTAAATTGGAATACTCAAGTAACACACATTTGCAAAAAAATATTTTCTCAACTTCACTCCTTGTTTCATATGAAAGAATTTCTACCACTTAGTCTAAAAAAGAATCTTATTCAGACGCTTGTAATGCCCCATTTTGATTATTGCGATTCCTTGCTAACTAATGTAAGTTCACGCTTAGCTGAGAGACTACAACGTGTTCATAATGTGTGCATACGATTCATCTGCAATACTCGTAAATTTGACCATATAACACCTTCCCTCCAGTTACTTTCATGGGTGCGTCTGAAGGAACGAAGAACAATACATTCACTGTCTCTTCTGTTTAGAATCATGCATACTTCTACTCCGAAATATCTGTTATCGCGCTTTCAATTTCTTACAACTCTTCGAAACCGACATCAAGCACTTCTTTCTATCCCTCATCATAGAACGTCTTTATACTCATCTTCCTATACTGTAGAAATACCTCGCCTCTGGAATTCGTTACCTAATGATGTCAGGGACTGCCGGACTTTATCACAATTCAAAATTAAATTGGAAAATTTTGTCTTAGTTAATGTTTTTTAGGTATTGCTAGAAGTATTGATTTGTGTTTTTTTTTTCTTTTTAACCTAGATTAAAATTGCAAGTTTCTTGTTTATGTTAGTTAATTAGTTAGGATGGAATTAATTATGATACTTAATCACTCATTTAAAGTTTGTGTGACTGCAACCTGTATATTTTTGTGTGGCTTTACTTTGTTTATAGTGTTTTTTTTCTCTCTCTTTATTTCTTGAGCAGCTTTACTTTGTATATTATAGTGTATTTATTTCTGTTTATTTATATTATTGTATTTGTATTCCTGGTGTTGTGGAAGAGAAGGCCTGATGGCCTTAACTACACCAGAATAAATAAATAAATAAATAAATAAATACAGGGCCGCATCCCGTTCCTCGGTATGGCTATTATTTCCCGAAGTAGAGACTCAAATATTTTAGGTACCCAAAAATTGGGGCTAGAAAAAAGGGCGACGGATTTGCAGCATTTTTGCTCAGATTACTAGAGAAGATGCTGGGATGCTACAGTTAAAAGGGCGGGCCTCTGAGCCTCTTCGTTCTCCTTGTGTAGAAAAAAGTCTGTTTTGGAAGGTCAAAATGACCATTTTTTGAAATTTTGCCTGCCTCTCCCGTCCAAACGCGCGGGGATAGAGAGTTGTCCTTTATACTCAAGATAGAGTGCGACGAGCTGTATTCAACGCACCCATCGGCTGTGTTCTGTCTATACGTACTGCGGAGTTATGGCGGCTAGAATGTCGGCGGAAAGGTGGTTTACCTTCCCCTTTTTTTCTCGAAAATCAGAAAGTGTTCGCGATTGCCATTTTGATGCTATCGTGTAAGAAGTAAGTGAAGTGGGAATACAGGGCCGCATCCCGTTCCTCGGTATGGCCATTATTTCCCGAAGTAGAGACTCAAATATTTTAAGTACCCAAAAATTGGGGTTAGAAAAAAGGGCGACGGATTTGCAGGATTTTTGCGCAGATTACTAGAGAAGATGCTGGGATGCTACAGTTAAAAGGGCGGGCCTCTGAGCCTCTTCGTTCTCCTTGTGTAGAAAAAAGTCTGTTTTGGAAGGTGAAAATGACCATTTTTTTTAATTTTGCCGGCCTCTCCCGTCCAAACTCGCGGGGATAGAGAGTTGTCCTTTATGCTCAAGATAGCGTTCGAGGAGCTGTATTCAACGCTCCCATCGGCTTTGTTCTATCTATACGTACTGCGGAGTTATGGTGGCTAGAATATCGGCGGAATGGTGGTTTAAACCCTTCCCCTTTTTTTCTCGAAAATCACAAAGTGGTCGCGATTGCCATTTTGATGCTATCGTGTAAGGAGTAAGTGAAGGGGGAATACAGGGCTGCATCCCGTTCCTCGGTATGGCCATTATTTCCGGAAGTAGAGTCTAAAATATGTTAGGTACCCTAAAATTGGGGCTGGAAAAAAGTGCGACGGATTTGCTGGATTTTTCCGCAGATTACTAGAGAAGATGCTGGGATGCTACAGTTAAAAGGGCGGGCCTCTGAGCCTCTTCGTTCTCCTTGTGTAGAAAAAAGTCTGTTTTGGAAGGTCAAAATGACCATTTTTTGAAATTTTGCCTGCCTCTCCCGTCCAAACGCGCGGGGATAGAGAGTTGTCCTTTATACTCAAGATAGAGTTCGACGAGCTGTATTCAACGCACCCATCGGCTGTGTTCTGTCTATACGTACTGCGGAGTTATGGCGGCTAGAATGTCGGCGGAAAGGTGGTTTAAACCCTTCCCCTTTTTTTCTCGAAAATCAGAAAGTGTTCGCGATTGCCATTTTGATGCTATCGTGTAAGAAGTAAGTGAAGTGGGAATACAGGGCCGCATCCCGTTCCTCGGTATGGCTATTATTTCCCGAAGTAGAGACTCAAATATTTTAGGTACCCAAAAATTGGGGCTAGAAAAAAGGGCGACGGATTTGCAGCATTTTTGCTCAGATTACTAGAGAAGATGCTGGGATGCTACAGTTAAAAGGGCGGGCCTCTGAGCCTCTTCGTTCTCCTTGTGTAGAAAAAAGTCTGTTTTGGAAGGTCAAAATGACCATTTTTTGAAATTTTGCCTGCCTCTCCCGTCCAAACGCGCGGGGATAGAGAGTTGTCCTTTATACTCAAGATAGAGTTCGACGAGCTGTATTCAACGCACCCATCGGCTGTGTTCTGTCTATACGTACTGCGGAGTTATGGCGGCTAGAATGTCGGCGGAAAGGTGGTTTACCTTCCCCTTTTTTTCTCGAAAATCAGAAAGTGTTCGCGATTGCCATTTTGATGCTATCGTGTAAGAAGTAAGTGAAGTGGGAATACAGGGCCGCATCCCGTTCCTCGGTATGGCCATTATTTCCCGAAGTAGAGACTCAAATATTTTAGGTACCCAAAAATTGGGGTTAGAAAAAAGGGCGACGGATTTGCAGGATTTTTGCGCAGATTACTAGAGAAGATGCTGGGATGCTACAGTTAAAAGGGCGGGCCTCTGAGCCTCTTCGTTCTCCTTGTGTAGAAAAAAGTCTGTTTTGGAAGGTGAAAATGACCATTTTTTGAAATTTTGCCCGCCTCTCCCGTCCAAACTCGCGGGGATAGAGAGTTGTCCTTTATGCTCAAGATAGCGTTCGACGAGCTGTATTCAACTCTCCCATCGGCTTTGTTCTATCTATACGTACTGCGGAGTTATGGTGGCAGGAATATCGGCGGAATGGTGGTTTAAACCCTTCCCCTTTTTTTCTCGAAAATCACAAAGTGGTCGCGATTGCCATTTTGATGCTATCGTGTAAGGAGTAAGTGAAGGGGGAATACAGGGCTGCATCCCGTTCCTCGGTATGGCCATTATTTCCGGAAGTAGAGTCTAAAATATGTTAGGTACCCAAAAATTGGGGCTGGAAAAAAGTGCGACGGATTTGCTGGATTTTTGCGCTGATTACTAGAGAAGATGCTGGGATGCTACAGTTAAAAGGGCGGGCCTCTGAGCCTCTTCGTTCTCCTTGTGTAGAAAAAAGTCTGTTTTGGAAGGTCAAAATGACCATTTTTTTAAATTTTGCCTGCCTCTCCCGTCCAAACGCGCGGGGATAGAGAGTTGGCCTTTATACTCAAGATAGAGTTCGACGAGCTGTATTCAACGCACCCATCGGCTGTGTTCTGTCTATACGTTCTGCGGAGTTATGGCGGCTAGAATGTCGGCGGAAAGGTGGTTTAAACCCTTCCCCTTTTTTTCTCGAAAATCAGAAAGTGTTCGCGATTGCCATTTTGATGCTATCGTGTAAGAAGTAAGTGAAGGGGGAATACAGGGCCGCATCCCATTCCTCGGTATGGCCATTATTTCCGGAAGTAGAGACTCAAATATTTTAGGTACCCAAAAATTGGGGTTAGAAAAAAGGGCGACGGATATGCAGCATTTTTGCGCAGATTACTAGAGAAGATGCTGGGATGCTACAGTTAAAAGGGCGGGCCTCTGAGCCTATTCATTCTCCTTGTGTAGAAAAAAGTCTGTTTTGGAAGGTCAAAATGACCATTTTTTGAAATTTTGCCGGCCTCTCCCGTTCAAACGCGCGGGGATAGAGAGTTGTCCTTTATACTAAAGATAGACTTCGACGAGCTGTATTCAACGCACCCATCGGCTTTGTTCTGTCTATAAGTACTGCGGAGTTATGGTGGCTAGAAAGTCGGCGGAATGGTGGTTTAAACCCTTCCCCTTTTTTTCTCGAAAATCAGAAAGTGTTCGCGATTGCCATTTTGATGCTATCGTGTAAGAAGTAAGTGAAGGGGGAATACAGTGCCGCATCCCGTTCCTCGGTATGGCCATTATTTCCGGAAGTAGAGACTCAAATATTTTAGGTACCCAAAAATTGGGGTTAGAAAAAAGGGCGACGGATTTGCAGGATTTTTGCGCAGATTACTAGAGAAGATGCTGGGATGCTACAGTTAAAAGGGCGGGCCTCTGAGCCTCTTCGTTCTCCTTGTGTAGAAAAAAGTCTGTTTTGGAAGGTGAAAATGACCATTTTTTTAAATTTTGCCGGCCTCTCCCGTCCAAACACGCGGGGATAGAGAGTTGTCCTTTATGCTCAAGATAGCGTTCGACGAGCTGTATTCAACGCACCCATCGGCTTTGTTCTATCTATACGTACTGCGGAGTTATGGTGGCTAGAATGTCGGCGGAATGGTGGTTTAAACCCTTCCCCTTTTTTTCTCGAAAATCACAAAGTGGTCGCGATTGCCATTTTGATGCTATCGTGTAAGGAGTAAGTGAAGGGGGAATACAGGGCTGCATCCCGTTCCTCGGTATGGCCATTATTTCCGGAAGTAGAGTCTAAAATATGTTAGGTACCCAAAACTTGGGGCTGGAAAAAAGTGCGACGGATTTGCTGGATTTTTGCGCTGATTACTAGAGAAGATGCTGGGATGCTACAGTTAAAAGGGCGGGCCTCTGAGCCTCTTCGTTCTCCTTGTGTAGAAAAAAGTCTGTTTTGGAAGGTCAAAATGACCATTTTTTGAAATTTTGCCTGCCTCTCCCGTAGAAACGTGCGGGGATAGAGAGTTGTCCTTTATACTCAAGATAGAGTTCGACGAGCTGTATTCAACGCACCCATCGGCTGTGTTCTGTCTATACGTACTGCGGAGTTATGGCGGCTAGAATGTCGGCGGAAAGGTGGTTACAATTCCCCTTTTTTTCTCGAAAATCAGAAAGTGTTCGCGATTGCCATTTTGATGCTATCGTGTAAGAAGTAAGTGAAGTGGGAATACAGGGCCGCATCCCGTTCCTCGGTATGGCCATTATTTCCCGAAGTAGAGACTCAAATATTTTAGGTACCCAAAAATTGGGGTTAGAAAAAAGGGCGACGGATTTGCAGGATTTTTGCGCAGATTACTAGAGAAGATGCTGGGATGCTACAGTTAAAAGGGCGGGCCTCTGAGCCTCTTCGTTCTCCTTGTGTAGAAAAAAGTCTGTTTTGGAAGGTCAAAATGACCATTTTTTGAAATTTTGCCGGCCTCTCCCGTTCAAACGCGCGGAGTTAGAGAGTTGTCCTTTATGCTCAAGATAGCGTTCGACGAGCTGTATTCAACGCACCCATCGGCTTTGTTCTATATATACGTACTGCGGAGTTATGGTGGCTAGAATGTCGGCGGAATGGTGGTTTAAATCCTTCCCCTTTTTTTCTCGAAAATCAGAAAGTGTTCGCGATTGCCATTTTGATGCTATCGTGTAAGAAGTAAGTGAAGGGGGAATACAGGGCCGCATCCCATTCCTCGGTATGGCCATTATTTCCGGAAGTAGAGACTCAAATATTTTAGGTACCCAAAAATTGGGGCTAGAAAAAAGGGCGACGGATTTGCAGGATTTTTGCGCAGATTACTAGAGAAGATGCTGGGATGCTACAGTTAAAAGGGCGGGCCTCTGAGCCTATTCATTCTCCTTGTGTAGAAAAAAGTCTGTTTTGGAAGGTCAAAATGACCATTTTTTGAAATTTTGCCGGCCACTCCCGTTCAAACGCGCGGGGATAGAGAGTTGTCCTTTATACTAAAGATAGAGTTCGACGAGCTGTATTCAACGCACCCATCGGCTTTGTTCTGTCTATAAGTACTGCGGAGTTATGGTGGCTAGAAAGTCGGCGGAATGGTGGTTTAAACCCTTCCCCTTTTTTTCTCGAAAATCAGAAAGTGTTCGCGATTGCCATTTTGATGCTATCGTGTAAGAAGTAAGTGAAGGGGGAATACAGTGCCGCATCCCGTTCCTCGGTATGGCCATTATTTCCCGAAGTAGAGACTCAAATATTTTAGGTACCCAAAAATTGGGGTTAGAAAAAAGGGCGACGGATTTGCAGGATTTTTGCGCAGATTACTAGAGAAGATGCTGGGATGCTACAGTTAAAAGGGCGGGCCTCTGAGCCTCTTCGTTCTCCTTGTGTAGAAAAAAGTCTGTTTTGGAAGGTGAAAATGACCATTTTTTTAAATTTTGCCGGCCTCTCCCGTCCAAACACGCGGGGATAGAGAGTTGTCCTTTATGCTCAAGATAGCGTTCGACGAGCTGTATTCAACGCACCCATCGGCTTTGTTCTATCTATACGTACTGCGGAGTTATGGTGGCTAGAATGTCGGCGGAATGGTGGTTTAAACCCTTCCCCTTTTTTTCTCGAAAATCACAAAGTGGTCGCGATTGCCATTTTGATGCTATCGTGTAAGGAGTAAGTGAAGGGGGAATACAGGGCTGCATCCCGTTCCTCGGTATGGCCATTATTTCCGGAAGTAGAGTCTAAAATATGTTAGGTACCCAAAACTTGGGGCTGGAAAAAAGTGCGACGGATTTGCTGGATTTTTGCGCTGATTACTAGAGAAGATGCTGGGATGCTACAGTTAAAAGGGCGGGCCTCTGAGCCTCTTCGTTCTCCTTGTGTAGAAAAAAGTCTGTTTTGGAAGGTCAAAATGACCATTTTTTGAAATTTTGCCTGCCTCTCCCGTAGAAACGTGCGGGGATAGAGAGTTGTCCTTTATACTCAAGATAGAGTTCGACGAGCTGTATTCAACGCACCCATCGGCTGTGTTCTGTCTATACGTACTGCGGAGTTATGGCGGCTAGAATGTCGGCGGAAAGGTGGTTACAATTCCCCTTTTTTTCTCGAAAATCAGAAAGTGTTCGCGATTGCCATTTTGATGCTATCGTGTAAGAAGTAAGTGAAGTGGGAATACAGGGCCGCATCCCGTTCCTCGGTATGGCCATTATTTCCCGAAGTAGAGACTCAAATATTTTAGGTACCCAAAAATTGGGGTTAGAAAAAAGGGCGACGGATTTGCAGGATTTTTGCGCAGATTACTAGAGAAGATGCTGGGATGCTACAGTTAAAAGGGCGGGCCTCTGAGCCTCTTCGTTCTCCTTGTGTAGAAAAAAGTCTGTTTTGGAAGGTCAAAATGACCATTTTTTGAAATTTTGCCGGCCTCTCCCGTTCAAACGCGCGGAGTTAGAGAGTTGTCCTTTATGCTCAAGATAGCGTTCGACGAGCTGTATTCAACGCACCCATCGGCTTTGTTCTATATATACGTACTGCGGAGTTATGGTGGCTAGAATGTCGGCGGAATGGTGGTTTAAATCCTTCCCCTTTTTTTCTCGAAAATCAGAAATTGTTCGCGATTGCCATTTTGATGCTATCGTGTAAGAAGTAAGTGAAGGGGGAATACAGGGCCGCATCCCATTCCTCGGTATGGCCATTATTTCCGGAAGTAGAGACTCAAATATTTTAGGTACCCAAAAATTGGGGCTAGAAAAAAGGGCGACGGATTTGCAGGATTTTTGCGCAGATTACTAGAGAAGATGCTGGGATGCTACAGTTAAAAGGGCGGGCCTCTGAGCCTATTCATTCTCCTTGTGTAGAAAAAAGTCTGTTTTGGAAGGTCAAAATGACCATTTTTTGAAATTTTGCCGGCCACTCCCGTTCAAACGCGCGGGGATAGAGAGTTGTCCTTTATACTAAAGATAGAGTTCGACGAGCTGTATTCAACGCACCCATCGGCTTTGTTCTGTCTATAAGTACTGCGGAGTTATGGTGGCTAGAAAGTCGGCGGAATGGTGGTTTAAACCCTTCCCCTTTTTTTCTCGAAAATCAGAAAGTGTTCGCGATTGCCATTTTGATGCTATCGTGTAAGAAGTAAGTGAAGGGGGAATACAGTGCCGCATCCCGTTCCTCGGTATGGCCATTATTTCCGGAAGTAGAGACTCAAATATTTTAGGTACCCAAAAATTGGGGTTAGAAAAAAGGGCGACGGATTTGCAGGATTTTTGCGCAGATTACTAGAGAAGATGCTGGGATGCTACAGTTAAAAGGCCGGGCCTCTGAGCCTCTTCGTTCTCCTTGTGTAGAAAAAAGTCTGTTTTGGAAGGTGAAAATGACCATTTTTTTAAATTTTGCCGGCCTCTCCCGTCCAAACACGCGGGGATAGAGAGTTGTCCTTTATGCTCAAGATAGCGTTCGACGAGCAGTATTCAACGCACCCATCGGCTTTGTTCTATCTATACGTACTGCGGAGTTATGGTGGCTAGAATGTCGGCGGAATGGTGGTTTAAACCCTTCCCCTTTTTTTCTCGAAAATCACAAAGTGGTCGCGATTGCCATTTTGATGCTATCGTGTAAGGAGTAAGTGAAGGGGGAATACAGGGCTGCATCCCGTTCCTCGGTATGGCCATTATTTCCGGAAGTAGAGTCTAAAATATGTTAGGTACCCAAAAATTGGGGCTGGAAAAAAGTGCGACGGATTTGCTGGATTTTTACGCTCATTACTAGAGAAGATGCTGGGATGCTACAGTTAAAAGGGCGGGCCTCTGAGCCTCTTCGTTCTCCTTGTGTAGAAAAAAGTCTGTTTTGGAAGGTCAAAATGACCATTTTTTTAAATTTTGCCTGCCTCTCCCGTCCAAACGCGCGGGGATAGAGAGTTGTCCTTTATACTCAAGATAGAGTTCGACGAGCTGTATTCAACGCACCCATCGGCTGTGTTCTGTCTATACGAACTGCGGAGTTATGGCGGCTAGAATGTCGGCGGAAAGGTGGTTACAATTCCCCTTTTTTTCTCGAAAATCAGAAAGTGTTCGCGATTGCCATTTTGATGCTATCGTGTAAGAAGTAAGTGAAGTGGGAATACAGGGCCGCATCCCGTTCCTCGGTATGGCCATTATTTCCCGAAGTAGAGACTCAAATATTTTAGGTACCCAAAAATTGGGGTTAGAAAAAAGGGCGACGGATTTGCAGGATTTTTGCGCAGATTACTAGAGAAGATGCTGGGATGCTACAGTTAAAAGGGCGGGCCTCTGAGCCTCTTCGTTCTCCTTCTGTAGAAAAAAGTCTGTTTTGGAAGGTCAAAATGACCATTTTTTGAAATTTTGCCTGCCTCTCCCGTCCAAACGCGCGGGGATAGAGAGTTGTCCTTTATACTAAAGATAGAGTTCGACGAGCTGTATTCAACGCACCCATCGGCTGTGTTCTGTCTATACGTACTGCGGAGTTATGGCGGCTAGAATGTCGGCGGAAAGGTGGTTTAAACCCTTCCCCTTTTTTTCTCGAAATTCAGAAAGTGTTCGCGATTGCCATTTTGATGCTATCGTGTAAGAAGTAAGTGAAGTGGGAATACAGGGCCGCATCCCGTTCCTCGGTATGGCCATTATTTCCCGAAGTTGAGACTCAAATATTTTAGGTCCCCAAAAATTGGGGTTAGAAAAAAGGGCGACGGTTTTGCAGGATTTTTGCGCAGATTACTAGAGAAGATGCTGGGATGCTGCAGTTAAAAGGGCGGGCCTCTGAGCCTCTTCGTTCTCCTTGTGTAGAAAAAAGTCTGTTTTGGAAGGTCAAAATGACCATTTTTTTAAATTTTGCCGGCCTCTCCCGTTCAAACGCGCGGAGTTAGAGAGTTGTCCTTTATACTCAAGATAGAGTTCGACGAGCTCTATTCAACGCACCCATCGGCTTTGTTCTATATATACGTACTGCGGAGTTATGGTGGCTAGAATGTCGGCGGAATGGTGGTTTAAACCCTTCCCCTTTTTTTCTCGAAAATCAGAAAGTGTTCGCGATTACCATTTTGATGCTATCGTGTAAGAAGTAAGTGAAGGGGGAATACAGGGCCGCATCCCATTCCTCGGTATGGCCATTATTTCCGGAAGTAGAGACTCAAATATTTTAGGTACCCAAAAATTGGGGCTAGAAAAAAGGGCGACGGATTTGCAGGATTTTTGCGCAGATTACTAGAGAAGATGCTGGGATGCTACAGTTAAAAGGGCGGGCCTCTGAGCCTATTCATTCTCCTTGTGTAGAAAAAAGTCTGTTTTGGAAGGTCAAAATGACCATTTTTTTAAATTTTGCCTGCCTCTCCCGTCCAAACGCGCGGGGATAGAGAGTTGTCCTTTATACTCAAGATAGAGTTCGACGAGCTGTATTCAACGCACCCATCGGCTGTGTTCTGTCTATACGTTCTGCGGAGTTATGGCGGCTAGAATGTCGGCGGAAAGGTGGTTTAAACCCTTCCCCTTTTTTTCTCGAAAATCAGAAAGTGTTCGCGATTGCCATTTTGATGCTATCGTGTAAGAAGTAAGTGAAGGGGGAATACAGGGCCGCATCCCATTCCTCGGTATGGCCATTATTTCCGGAAGTAGAGACTCAAATATTTTAGGTACCCAAAAATTGGGGCTAGAAAAAAGGGCGACGGATTTGCAGGATTTTTGCGCAGATTACTAGAGAAGATGCTGGGATGCTACAGTTAAAAGGGCGGGCCTCTGAGCCTATTCATTCTCCTTGTGTAGAAAAAAGTCTGTTTTGGAAGGTCAAAATGACCATTTTTTGAAATTTTGCCGGCCTCTCCCGTTCAAACGCGCGGGGATAGAGAGTTGTCCTTTATACTAAAGATAGAGTTCGACGAGCTGTATTCAACGCACCCATCGGCTTTGTTCTGTCTATAAGTACTGCGGAGTTATGGTGGCTAGAAAGTCGGCGGAATGGTGGTTTAAACCCTTCCCCTTTTTTTCTCGAAAATCAGAAAGTGTTCGCGATTGCCATTTTGATGCTATCGTGTAAGAAGTAAGTGAAGGGGGAATACAGTGCCGCATCCCGTTCCTCAGTATGGCCATTATTTCCGGAAGTAGAGACTCAAATATTTTAGGTACCCAAAAATTGGGGTTAGAAAAAAGGGCGACGGATTTGCAGGATTTTTGCGCAGATTACTAGAGAAGATGCTGGGATGCTACAGTTAAAAGGGCGGGCCTCTGAGCCTCTTCGTTCTCCTTGTGTAGAAAAAAGTCTGTTTTGGAAGGTGAAAATGACCATTTTTTTAAATTTTGCCGGCCTCTCCCGTCCAAACACGCGGGGATAGAGAGTTGTCCTTTATGCTCAAGATAGCGTTCGACGAGCTGTATTCAACGCACCCATCGGCTTTGTTCTATCTATACGTACTGCGGAGTTATGGTGGCTAGAATGTCGGCGGAATGGTGGTTTAAACCCTTCCCCTTTTTTTCTCGAAAATCACAAAGTGGTCGCGATTGCCATTTTGATGCTATCGTGTAAGGAGTAAGTGAAGGGGGAATACAGGGCTGCATCCCGTTCCTCGGTATGGCCATTATTTCCGGAAGTAGAGTCTAAAATATGTTAGGTACCCAAAAATTGGGGCTGGAAAAAAGTGCGACGGATTTGCTGGATTTTTGCGCTGATTACTAGAGAAGATGCTGGGATGCTACAGTTAAAAGGGCGGGCCTCTGAGCCTCTTCGTTCTCCTTGTGTAGAAAAAAGTCTGTTTTGGAAGGTCAAAATGACCATTTTTTTAAATTTTGCCTGCCTCTCCCGTCCAAACGCGCGGGGATAGAGAGTTGTCCTTTATACTCAAGATAGAGTTCGACGAGCTGTATTCAACGCACCCATCGGCTGTGTTCTGTCTATACGTACTGCGGAGATATGGCGGCTAGAATGTCGGCGGAAAGGTGGTTTAAACCCTTCCCCTTTTTTTCTCGAAAATCAGAAAGTGTTCGCGATTGCCATTTTGATGCTATCGTGTAAGAAGTAAGTGAAGTGGGAATACAGGGCCGCATCCCGTTCCTCGGTATGGCCATTATTTCCCGAAGTTGAGACTCAAATATTTTAGGTCCCCAAAAATTGGGGTTAGAAAAAAGGGCGACGGATTTGCAGGATTTTTGCGCAGATTACTAGAGAAGATGCTGGGATGCTACAGTTAAAAGGGCGGGCCTCTGAGCCTCTTCGTTCTCCTTGTGTAGAAAAAAGTCTGTTTTGGAAGGTCAAAATGACCATTTTTTGAAATTTTGCCGGCCTCTCCCGTTCAAACGCGCGGAGTTAGAGAGTTGTCCTTTATACTCAAGATAGAGTTCGACGAGCTCTATTCAACGCACCCATCGGCTTTGTTCTATATATACGTACTGCGGAGTTATGGTGGCTAGAATGTCGGCGGAATGGTGGTTTAAACCCTTCCCCTTTTTTTCTCGAAAATCAGAAAGTGTTCGCGATTGCCATTTTGATGCTATCGTGTAAGAAGTAAGTGAAGGGGGAATACAGGGCCGCATCCCATTCCTCGGTATGGCCATTATTTCCGGAAGTAGAGACTCAAATATTTTAGGTACCCAAAAATTGGGGCTAGAAAAAAGGGCGACGGATTTGCAGGATTTTTGCGCAGATTACTAGAGAAGATGCTGGGATGCTACAGTTAAAAGGGCGGGCCTCTGAGCCTATTCATTCTCCTTGTGTAGAAAAAAGTCTGTTTTGGAAGGTGAAAATGACCATTTTTTTAAATTTTGCCGGCCTCTCCCGTTCAAACGCGCGGGGATAGAGAGTTGTCCTTTATACTAAAGATAGAGTTCGACGAGCTGTATTCAACGCACCCATCGGCTTTGTTCTGTCTATAAGTACTGCGGAGTTATGGTGGCTAGAAAGTCGGCGGAATGGTGGTTTAAACCCTTCCCCTTTTTTTCTCGAAAATCAGAAAGTGGTCGCGATTGCCATTTTGATGCTATCGTGTAAGGAGTAAGTGAAGGGGGAATACAGGGCTGCATCCCGTTCCTCGGTATGGCCATTATTTCCGGAAGTAGAGTCTAAAATATGTTAGGTACCCAAAAATTGGGGCTGGAAAATAGTGCGACG
This sequence comes from Periplaneta americana, assembly GCF_040183065.1. Lineage (NCBI taxonomy): Eukaryota > Metazoa > Arthropoda > Insecta > Blattodea > Blattidae > Periplaneta > Periplaneta americana. Next base: position 204,268,371 of record NC_091117.1, on the reverse strand, counting down.
GATTTGCTGGATTTTTGCGCTCATTACTAGAGAAGATGCTGGGATGCTACAGTTAAAAGGGCGGGCCTCTGAGCCTCTTCGTTCTCCTTGTGTAGAAAAAAGTCTGTTTTGGAAGGTCAAAATGACCATTTTTTTAAATTTTGCCTGCCTCTCTCGTCCAAACGCGCGGGGATAGAGAGTTGTCCTTTATACTCTAGATAGAGTTCGACGAGCTGTATTCAACGCACCCATCGGCTGTGTTCTGTCTATACGTTCTGCGGAGTTATGGCGGCTAGAATGTCGGCGGAAAGGTGGTTTAAACCCTTCCCCTTTTTTTCTCGAAAATCAGAAAGTGTTCGCGATTGCCATTTTGATGCTATCGTGTAAGAAGTAAGTGAAGGGGGAATACAGGGCCGCATCCCATTCCTCGGTATGGCCATTATTTCCGGAAGTAGAGACTCAAATATTTTAGGTACCCAAAAATTGGGGCTAGAAAAAAGGGCGACGGATTTGCAGGATTTTTGCGCAGATTACTAGAGAAGATGCTGGGATGCTACAGTTAAAAGGGCGGGCCTCTGAGCCTATTCATTCTCCTTGTGTAGAAAAAAGTCTGTTTTGGAAGGTCAAAATGACCATTTTTTTAAATTTTGCCTGCCTCTCCCGTCCAAACGCGCGGGGATAGAGAGTTGTCCTTTATACTCAAGATAGAGTTCGACGAGCTGTATTCAACGCACCCATCGGCTGTGTTCTGTCTATACGTTCTGCGGAGTTATGGCGGCTAGAATGTCGGCGGAAAGGTGGTTTAAACCCTTCCCCTTTTTTTTCTCGAAAATCAGAAAGTGTTCGCGATTGCCATTTTGATGCTATCGTGTAAGAAGTAAGTGAAGGGGGAATACAGGGCCGCATCCCATTCCTCGGTATGGCCATTATTTCCGGAAGTAGAGACTCAAATATTTTAGGTACCCAAAAATTGGGGCTAGAAAAAAGGGCGACGGATTTGCAGGATTTTTGCGCAGATTACTAGAGAAGATGCTGGGATGCTACAGTTAAAAGGGCGGGCCTCTGAGCCTATTCATTCTCCTTGTGTAGAAAAAAGTCTGTTTTGGAAGGTCAAAATGACCATTTTTTTAAATTTTGCCTGCCTCTCCCGTCCAAACGCGCGGGGATAGAGAGTTGTCCTTTATACTCAAGATAGAGTTCGACGAGCTGTATTCAACGCACCCATCGGCTGTGTTCTGTCTATACGTACTGCGGAGTTATGGCGGCTAGAATGTCGGCGGAAAGGTGGTTACAATTCCCCTTTTTTTCTCGAAAATCAGAAAGTGTTCGCGATTGCCATTTTGATGCTATCGTGTAAGAAGTAAGTGAAGTGGGAATACAGGGCCGCATCCCGTTCCTCGGTATGGCCATTATTTCCCGAAGTAGAGACTCAAATATTTTAGGTACCCAAAAATTGGGGTTAGAAAAAAGGGCGACGGATTTGCAGGATTTTTGCGCAGATTACTAGAGAAGATGCTGGGATGCTACAGTTAAAAGGGCGGGCCTCTGAGCCTCTTCGTTCTCCTTCTGTAGAAAAAAGTCTGTTTTGGAAGGTCAAAATGACCATTTTTTGAAATTTTGCCTGCCTCTCCCGTCCAAACGCGCGGGGATAGAGAGTTGTCCTTTATACTAAAGATAGAGTTCGACGAGCTGTATTCAACGCACCCATCGGCTGTGTTCTGTCTATACGTACTGCGGAGTTATGGCGGCTAGAATGTCGGCGGAAAGGTGGTTTAAACCCTTCCCCTTTTTTTCTCGAAATTCAGAAAGTGTTCGCGATTGCCATTTTGATGCTATCGTGTAAGAAGTAAGTGAAGTGGGAATACAGGGCCGCATCCCGTTCCTCGGTATGGCCATTATTTCCCGAAGTTGAGACTCAAATATTTTAGGTCCCCAAAAATTGGGGTTAGAAAAAAGGGCGACGGTTTTGCAGGATTTTTGCGCAGATTACTAGAGAAGATGCTGGGATGCTGCAGTTAAAAGGGCGGGCCTCTGAGCCTCTTCGTTCTCCTTGTGTAGAAAAAAGTCTGTTTTGGAAGGTCAAAATGACCATTTTTTGAAATTTTGCCGGCCTCTCCCGTTCAAACGCGCGGAGTTAGAGAGTTGTCCTTTATACTCAAGATAGAGTTCGACGAGCTCTATTCAACGCACCCATCGGCTTTGTTCTATATATACGTACTGCGGAGTTATGGTGGCTAGAATGTCGGCGGAATGGTGGTTTAAACCCTTCCCCTTTTTTTCTCGAAAATCAGAAAGTGTTCGCGATTACCATTTTGATGCTATCGTGTAAGAAGTAAGTGAAGGGGGAATACAGGGCCGCATCCCATTCCTCGGTATGGCCATTATTTCCGGAAGTAGAGACTCAAATATTTTAGGTACCCAAAAATTGGGGCTAGAAAAAAGGGCGACGGATTTGCAGGATTTTTGCGCAGATTACTAGAGAAGATGCTGGGATGCTACAGTTAAAAGGGCGGGCCTCTGAGCCTATTCATTCTCCTTGTGTAGAAAAAAGTCTGTTTTGGAAGGTCAAAATGACCATTTTTTTAAATTTTGCCTGCCTCTCCCGTCCAAACGCGCGGGGATAGAGAGTTGTCCTTTATACTCAAGATAGAGTTCGACGAGCTGTATTCAACGCACCCATCGGCTGTGTTCTGTCTATACGTTCTGCGGAGTTATGGCGGCTAGAATGTCGGCGGAAAGGTGGTTTAAACCCTTCCCCTTTTTTTCTCGAAAATCAGAAAGTGTTCGCGATTGCCATTTTGATGCTATCGTGTAAGAAGTAAGTGAAGGGGGAATACAGGGCCGCATCCCATTCCTCGGTATGGCCATTATTTCCGGAAGTAGAGACTCAAATATTTTAGGTACCCAAAAATTGGGGCTAGAAAAAAGGGCGACGGATTTGCAGGATTTTTGCGCAGATTACTAGAGAAGATGCTGGGATGCTACAGTTAAAAGGGCGGGCCTCTGAGCCTATTCATTCTCCTTGTGTAGAAAAAAGTCTGTTTTGGAAGGTCAAAATGACCATTTTTTGAAATTTTGCCGGCCTCTCCCGTTCAAACGCGCGGGGATAGAGAGTTGTCCTTTATACTAAAGATAGAGTTCGACGAGCTGTATTCAACGCACCCATCGGCTTTGTTCTGTCTATAAGTACTGCGGAGTTATGGTGGCTAGAAAGTCGGCGGAATGGTGGTTTAAACCCTTCCCCTTTTTTTCTCGAAAATCAGAAAGTGTTCGCGATTGCCATTTTGATGCTATCGTGTAAGAAGTAAGTGAAGGAGGAATACAGTGCCGCATCCCGTTCCTCAGTATGGCCATTATTTCCGGAAGTAGAGACTCAAATATTTTAGGTACCCAAAAATTGGGGTTAGAAAAAAGGGCGACGGATTTGCAGGATTTTTGCGCAGATTACTAGAGAAGATGCTGGGATGCTACAGTTAAAAGGGCGGGCCTCTGAGCCTCTTCGTTCTCCTTGTGTAGAAAAAAGTCTGTTTTGGAAGGTGAAAATGACCATTTTTTTAAATTTTGCCGGCCTCTCCCGTCCAAACACGCGGGGATAGAGAGTTGTCCTTTATGCTCAAGATAGCGTTCGACGAGCTGTATTCAACGCACCCATCGGCTTTGTTCTATCTATACGTACTGCGGAGTTATGGTGGCTAGAATGTCGGCGGAATGGTGGTTTAAACCCTTCCCCTTTTTTTCTCGAAAATCACAAAGTGGTCGCGATTGCCATTTTGATGCTATCGTGTAAGGAGTAAGTGAAGGGGGAATACAGGGCTGCATCCCGTTCCTCGGTATGGCCATTATTTCCGGAAGTAGAGTCTAAAATATGTTAGGTACCCAAAAATTGGGGCTGGAAAAAAGTGCGACGGATTTGCTGGATTTTTGCGCTGATTACTAGAGAAGATGCTGGGATGCTACAGTTAAAAGGGCGGGCCTCTGAGCCTCTTCGTTCTCCTTGTGTAGAAAAAAGTCTGTTTTGGAAGGTCAAAATGACCATTTTTTTAAATTTTGCCTGCCTCTCCCGTCCAAACGCGCGGGGATAGAGAGTTGTCCTTTATACTCAAGATAGAGTTCGACGAGCTGTATTCAACGCACCCATCGGCTGTGTTCTGTCTATACGTACTGCGGAGATATGGCGGCTAGAATGTCGGCGGAAAGGTGGTTTAAACCCTTCCCCTTTTTTTCTCGAAAATCAGAAAGTGTTCGCGATTGCCATTTTGATGCTATCGTGTAAGAAGTAAGTGAAGTGGGAATACAGGGCCGCATCCCGTTCCTCGGTATGGCCATTATTTCCCGAAGTTGAGACTCAAATATTTTAGGTCCCCAAAAATTGGGGTTAGAAAAAAGGGCGACGGATTTGCAGGATTTTTGCGCAGATTACTAGAGAAGATGCTGGGATGCTACAGTTAAAAGGGCGGGCCTCTGAGCCTCTTCGTTCTCCTTGTGTAGAAAAAAGTCTGTTTTGGAAGGTCAAAATGACCATTTTTTGAAATTTTGCCGGCCTCTCCCGTTCAAACGCGCGGAGTTAGAGAGTTGTCCTTTATACTCAAGATAGAGTTCGACGAGCTCTATTCAACGCACCCATCGGCTTTGTTCTATATATACGTACTGCGGAGTTATGGTGGCTAGAATGTCGGCGGAATGGTGGTTTAAACCCTTCCCCTTTTTTTCTCGAAAATCAGAAAGTGTTCGCGATTGCCATTTTGATGCTATCGTGTAAGAAGTAAGTGAAGGGGGAATACAGGGCCGCATCCCATTCCTCGGTATGGCCATTATTTCCGGAAGTAGAGACTCAAATATTTTAGGTACCCAAAAATTGGGGCTAGAAAAAAGGGCGACGGATTTGCAGGATTTTTGCGCAGATTACTAGAGAAGATGCTGGGATGCTACAGTTAAAAGGGCGGGCCTCTGAGCCTATTCATTCTCCTTGTGTAGAAAAAAGTCTGTTTTGGAAGGTGAAAATGACCATTTTTTTAAATTTTGCCGGCCTCTCCCGTTCAAACGCGCGGGGATAGAGAGTTGTCCTTTATACTAAAGATAGAGTTCGACGAGCTGTATTCAACGCACCCATCGGCTTTGTTCTGTCTATAAGTACTGCGGAGTTATGGTGGCTAGAAAGTCGGCGGAATGGTGGTTTAAACCCTTCCCCTTTTTTTCTCGAAAATCAGAAAGTGGTCGCGATTGCCATTTTGATGCTATCGTGTAAGGAGTAAGTGAAGGGGGAATACAGGGCTGCATCCCGTTCCTCGGTATGGCCATTATTTCCGGAAGTAGAGTCTAAAATATGTTAGGTACCCAAAAATTGGGGCTGGAAAATAGTGCGACGGATTTGCTGGATTTTTGCGCTCATTACTAGAGAAGATGCTGGGATGCTACAGTTAAAAGGGCGGGCCTCTGAGCCTCTTCGTTCTCCTTGTGTAGAAAAAAGTCTGTTTTGGAAGGTCAAAATGACCATTTTTTTAAATTTTGCCTGCCTCTCTCGTCCAAACGCGCGGGGATAGAGAGTTGTCCTTTATACTCTAGATAGAGTTCGACGAGCTGTATTCAACGCACCCATCGGCTGTGTTCTGTCTATACGTTCTGCGGAGTTATGGCGGCTAGAATGTCGGCGGAAAGGTGGTTTAAACCCTTCCCCTTTTTTTCTCGAAAATCAGAAAGTGTTCGCG